>NW_015386111.1:540360-567828 GCF_001527695.2 Protobothrops mucrosquamatus | reverse complement strand
GACTGGCCTAGGGGATTTTATAGGGGTTTTAATTACTTTTAATTGGACACTCTCAAATATTTCGTTTTAATTAAATTTTAACTAGGTGTAATATGTATTTATGTTAGCTTTTTATCATCTGTCAGCCGCCCTGAGTCCGAAAGGAGAAGGGCGGGATATAAATGCAATTAATAAATAAATAAATAAATAAATAAATAAACACTTCATCCTATTCTAAATCACACAAGAGTTGTACGAGGCATTGAACAGATTCCCAGCTATGGATTGCCCCCTTCTACTACTTGTGTCTGTGTGATTGGTAATGGACAAGCAGAATTTCTGTCTAGTTAGAAAAATGCTTCCAACTGTCAGTGACATTATTTATTTTTCCACAGGGTATAATATGTATCGTAGGAGATTCAGGACATTCATCTAATATTATTACAGGAGTAAAAAAAAACTTAATTTAAAACTTAACAGCAATTTTTGTTTTAGGTTAATGCTGGTCCATTAGCATATGCAAGAGCTTTCTTGGATGATACAAGCACCAAACGATATCCAGACAATAAAGTCAAATCATTGAAGGAAATTTTCAGGTAAACATTCTGAAAATATTTTTTTTCTTGGAAATAAGATACTTGAATGCTTTTAAGTTCATTTTGTTTTACTTCATTTTCATTTCAGACAATTTATTGAAACTTGTGGGCAGGCTCTAGAAGTAAATGAACGGCTTATAAAAGAAGATCAGATAGAATATCAAGAAGAAATGAAAGCTAACTATAGAGAGATGGCAAAAGAACTCTCTGAAATTATGCATGAGCAAGTATGTACTGAACTTCATTCAAGATATTCTAGATTATCCTATAGTTAAGAAGCATATCTCCATGCCAGTTATCAGAGTTTGCCTAATCTTAATTTTTGTTTGCTTGGGTGTATGTGTGTATCTAGTGCAGACAAAATATAGTTTAAAAAAGACACTTGAACAAGAGAGGTTGTGCCTTATTTTAGTTTTTCCCTTAAAGCTGACATAAAAATAAGTTTGGCAACTTTCTTTTTCTCTCACTTTTCTCAATACTGTCCTGCTAGGAAATAAACAATAGACACTAAGATGAACTATAGTAACATTTGCAGCATAAATGCTCAGTAACAGTAGATTGCCATTAGTCACATTTCTGTTACCAGCTTCTTAATAAAATTAATCTTTTCTGCCAATACTATGTTTGTACAACATATAAGCACATGTTCAGCAATAGCACACTGTATATGCTTGCTATTTCTTGACATGTTTAAATTAAACATACAAGGTAATTTAAAAAACATCACTTTCCTACAATAGGCATAGAGTACCTCTGTAGCATGGATCAAATTGCCAACCAGTCATGTTGAGCCCACTGCTTTCTTCCCCAAGTCAAGAGAATTAATTTTTTTTTCTGATTAGGAGATATTTGGACATGAGAACAACTTTTTATTACTTTGCAATCTGATGATACCACTTTAAAAAATCCCTCTACTTTGTATTGTGGAGGACCATTTTCAAAGATAGTTGGTGAAAATGTGTTATTCTTCTAAATGCCTGCAGACTCCTCCATATTAATCATCCCTGCACTGGAACTGTACTATATTAACAAATATTAAGTATTTGTCTTGTAATGTAAAGCAACAGTTAATTATAAGTCTAATTATTATGTGGGGAAGCATTAAAAGAAGGGAGTGTTTTATGTCTGAAAAATCTGCATATATTTGTTCATGAATGTGTGAATGGGATTCAGACAATCACATTGGAGGTTGGGCCTGCTACAAGGAGAGTGGGCCTGCCATTACTGCTATACAACCCCTGTGTGCTTTTCCAAAAACAATTTAAATCCTGCTATAATTGGAGCCACTCTTAATATATCTGATCTCCAGTGCATGGTATAGACGTTGTGGGTGATGGCTGGCTTGAATACCAATAGTTTATTAAAATCTCTCAAGCTTTCAGGAGGGAATAGAGCAGGGGTGTCAAACTCGCAACGTCACGTGACATGTTGTGACATATCACAACTTTTTTCCATTGCTGGCAATGGGGTGGGTGCAGTTTCAGAATGACGCATCCAGCCCGCGGGCAGGCAGTTTGACACCCCTGGAATAGAGCAACCAATTTCTCATGAGATTTGCAATCTGGAAGATTTAAACCATTCAATTGTCTCTATGTAGTGCTCTTAGAGACTTACAATTATGAAATAATAATCTTGTATTTTAATAAAAGTTGAGAATCAACATCTATTGATCTCTTATTGAAATATCTTACATTTTTATCTTATTGTTTTAAAGGGTGTACTCCTTTTTTGCAAAGTTTAAATATCTATTTTGCTTTCCTAAATACATATTAAAGAAATTAAACAAATTTTCTTTGAGAAAAGTGTTATCATATTCCATAGAAACCTTAATGGGCATCTCTCTTTCTTCCTTTTCTTTTTCCCTATGCTGCTTTGAAAATGTGATCAGCTGGGATGGTAATATCTTTTAGTTTCTTTCTAGTTTTCTGTTGTCTTTTAGTTACATTTTATTTAACACAAGACAAATTGCATTATCCTTGTTTATATTGCATATTCAATTTGTTTCTAATAAATGTAGTAATTACTCATTCTCTAGCCCTAGTTTACCATACAGGTAGTGTAGGCAGTCTTCCCCAAGCAAATAACTTCAAGATACTATACTCTGCAACTCTTGACATCCCTAGCCAACAGGATCTAGGACAACTCTGAGTGGCCAGCTCGGCATGGCCAGCTCATCGCCACCAGCTCACCACCGCCAAGTCGCCTCTGCCAATTCACTGCCGCCTGTTCCGTCCCAGCCTACGTGAGTCCTTGTTAAGCTCACAAGGAGAAACCCCTCTTCCAACAAGCAGACTGGAACCGCGGGAGAAAAACAATCCCTTTTTATTATTTACAGACCTGAGTAAAATGTCCAACGCAAACCAAAACACAGTTCACTGAAACTTGATTATTTAACACAAATGGTTGCCTTCAGCAACCAGCACCTCCCACACCTTCCCTTTTATTATGCAGCCAAGGCGTGGCTTCCTAATGCCTTCTCCTTTGCCTTTGGAGCCGCCTCATTGCATTCATCTCTCCAACTCTCTTTGCCTGCTGACGTTTACATGCATTCTGGATATCTTCCAGCTGTGAGTCATCACTGTCCAACTCAGCCTCCCAGCACAGCTGTGTCTCAGCCTGAGCACGAGTAGAGGGGCCAGGCTCCTTGTCAGACTGTAAATCTTGGAGCTCATCAGAGCTTTCCTCTGACTCTGATGTCCCTCCAGGCCCCTCCTCCTCCTCCTCTGATTCCCCAGACTCAGCTGCTGGGTCCACTGGCTGACAAGGAATCACAACACCACCAGGTTGCTGCAGGACAACACATGGCTAACTCAGAAGAGCAACTCATCATGGGTGGCCAGAGGAAGAGCTGGGCAAGCAAGCAGGTGGGCAAGGGCTTCCCATTTTCACACCCCTTCTGCCACCACCCCAAACTCAGGACTGAAAAGACCAGGGACGGTGGTGGTAGGTGGTGTGAAAATGAGACACCCCTGCTGCCATCACCTCCCCATCACCCGTCCTGCCTGCCGCCATCCCCAGTCTCTTCGACCCAAAGCTCGGCTGCAGTGGCGCTGGTGGCCAGGGAGGTGAAAATAGGAAGCCGTCGCCGCTCTGCACTCTGCCCACCCGCTCATTCACCCAGTTCTTCCTTCGGTTGCCTGTGACAAGTTATCCCCGCAGCAAGTTGGCCATGTGGAGTTGTCCTGTGGTGACTTGGCAGTGGTGTATTGGCAGAGGCAGCTTGGCAATGGCAAGCTGGCAGTGGCGAACTGGCGGCGGTGAGCTGTCCATGCTGAGTTGTCCCTTTCCGTAGCCAGCATAATTACTGATGATTGTGACTAGGAATGGTAAGAATTGCAGTCAGAGCTAACTGCAACATACTTGGTTAGATAACAAAAGCAAAAATAAGTTCTGAAAAAGTTCATTTTGTGTGCTAACTCCTCCCCCCACTGACTTTTATTTTCACTTTTGTTTAATCATACCTTGACATACTATGCAGATGTGAATAGTTAATATTAACTGTGATTGATATAAGTAAGCCAGCTTCCAAAACCTGTACGACATTGCATATTTTTCAGTTACTCAAAAAAATTGAGCTGGCTTTGATATGAGAAATAAAATAGCTACAGTACCTTCAATCTTATTTGACTAATTTCTGTCTTTACAAATTGTCCTGAACCAATAAATCCAGTTTTTGTTTTGTTATTTTGTAACTAAAAAATTATCAATCAGATAAGATTAATGTGCTTTATTTTTTTTAAAAAAGTTATTTTCTTGGGGGGGGGGGGAATAACAAACATGCCCAAGATAGAAGTGGGCTTTATTTAATGTACTTCATTCTACAGAATTCGTTGTTGTCTTTCATTTCTATGACTGGCAATGAAAGACTTATATTGATCCATAACTATTTTGCCACTACAGAAGTCAGCCAACCCTCATTGCAATAATGTATATGGGATGTATAGTCCCTTTAAATAATTGGGGTGGTGTCATCAGGTAAATTATTTTGTCTTTTTCTAAAATTCATAGAGGGATGGATGATATGCTGTTCTCATTTTAAAAATTACATTTATGCAAGGGATAGTCATAATTGGCTGATACCCTAACTTTTATTATTCTTTACAGTGTTCTCAGCCTGTGTGTTAAGACACCCTTTTTTCTTTTTAAGATTACTGCTGTGGAAGAAAAGGCCAATGCAATGTCCAACTCACTACACATTTTCAATGCCATTAGTGGGACAGCAACAAGCACAACAGTTCATGGGATACCCAGCTCTTCTTCAATTGCATAACTGTTTTATACATGAAAGTACCTTGACTTTGGAAAAAGAGGGTTTGGGGATAGCTTGCTAACTCAGGATAAAATCAAAAATTGTGAAAGAACTATGCAGATTCTAGTTATTATATCAGTCAGGTATAAGAAAATAAGACATCAAAAGTGCACATATTTTATACTATGCTTGCAATATTATATGTTCTGAGAAGTATTTAGGAAAACTGATTATACGAGGATTTCATGAAGTGAATGGCACAATGTAGGCAGATTTGGAACATGTGTGTAGACACAAACTTATGAGAGTGTTGCTGAAGTTATGCACATATGACCTGATTAAAGTATTAACCACTATGGACTAAATAAGCACTAAACAGAGGTGTTAAATGTAAGTAGAAGTAGCTTTTTATAATGTTAACTAACAGTTGTGCTCTATTTTGTAACTTACTGGCATTTTGGAGAGCTTATAAGCTTAACATGAATCAAGCATTTGCTTCCAATCAAAGGTGATTACATGATATTATCTTAAATAATAAATGTAAAAGTTTGTTAATACAGCTTATAAGGTCTATATAAATGTATTGCATTTTAAATATTTTTAATATTCATACTCACTTTCACCCTTTTACAATTGTGATGGATTCATGTTCATTCCAAGTAAATGCTCTATTTTCTTTTACATTTTATTTGTATATATATAAAGTGCAATATGAAGTTGTATACACTTTCTGTAACATTATGCACTGTTTAAAAAAAACATCTAATTTTGCCAAAGTGATGGAATATAAAAATGGTGATAACTACTGTGGAAATGGTGATGTAATTTAAGGCTTTTGCTATATTGCTTGAAGACATGAATAATTTTATACTGGAGAAAAGATAAAGGTTTTAATTTTATTTAACTGGAATCACTGTTCTGCTGTAATTAAACATTATGTATAACATCTATATTTTTTAAAAAAGTTAATTTATGTGCAATTTATTTGGATCTTTTTATTTTGCAAAATGTATCACTAAAATCAAGTATTACATTATTTTAATAAATGATATTTTCATATTCTTTTTTTGGACATATTTGGTTTAGGTTTTGTGCTGTTCTTAAGATTTGCAATAAATGATACTACTCATATGTGTAACTTGGAAATTCTGGTTTTTTTATATAGAGATGTTCATAGAAATTATTACTGGTACAATAGCTAGATTTCTTGATGTTTTAGATAGTTGTTTAGTTAAATTCCTTGATGTATGCGTTAGAAACTTAATTATTTCCTCCAGCTGAATTACATCTTAGGGTACTGAAGGAACTTGCTGAATATCTGATTGAACTTTATACATTTTGACCCTGGATAATGAATGAAATGCCAAATTCAAACAAAATCTTCAAAAATGGGACAAAGGAAGATCCAGCGAACTAGACCATTCAATCTGATACGGACTTAAGGATTTCTAAAGTAGATCATAAGATAATTGACCAACATGTATTTTCAAAATAATATAATAATTGCTAGAAAATACTAGAAGAAATCTCATCAGATTACTTAAATTCATTTTTGTGAAATACTTTAACAGATTGTTTCAGCAAAATATTTGAAAAAGTACCCTATAATGTTTTGACTAGCAAGCTAGTTAAATGATGGTATGACAAGTGAGAATCAATTATCCCTTTAGGAATCATCAGAACTTTGTTTATGTACAACATGAGCAGACAATTAAGTTTCTTTTTTAAGATGTATTCAAAAAATAAAGCTCAGAAAATGTCATGGGCTACATCAGAAATAGCTAGGTCAGAAGATAAGGCAGAATATAAATAATTAATTAAATATGTGAATAAATGAAGTGATTACTATATTTTTCCTAACAGTCGTCAGCCAATTAGAGTCCAAATGCTGCCTTTTCTTCTCACCTCCTTGCAGTCCTGTGTCTTATGGGCTAAAATCAGTGGTGGGATTCAGCCACTTCGCACCAGTTCAGCAGAACCGGTAGCTAATTTTTTGTGCCCAGGCCCAGAATGGATTTCCAGAAGGGGCATCCACACAGACAACCGATTCTTCACATATTTGAATCCCACCACTGGCGAAAATCTAATTTATATTGCAGTTTCACATGGCTAAATTCCAAGGTAAATAATAAAATGGGCATTGGGCATAATTTCTACTGTAGATGAAGGACTGATCATTTCAATCACTTTCTGAGGACAGATGTCTATAAGCACAAGGGGGTTGAAATAGAATTTTATACCATATAAATACATGCAGGTGGGAATGTTAAAACGGCATTCTCTGTGGTTTGTAAAGGGATTTTTTCTGCATGCTTATGCCTTTTTATCCAAGTAATCCTGCCTCCAATAATTGCCTGAGAAATTTGGGGGGGGGGGACTGGGAGGAGGAATCCCTCCCCTTAGGAGAACTTAATTTTTGTTTTGTTTGGGTTTGATTCCAGTTTTCCCAGGTGAAAATCCCAGTTCTTCCTGCTGCGTGCCACGATTAGATTAAAAGCCCTACTGATGCCCTACTGATCCTGCATACATGATCATCATTATATGGGCAGGAATATAAATAACAAAATGCTTTGTCAGCTATAAATACTCTGAATTGCAACAAGCAATAACAAAATACATTATGAATTTCAATTAACTGGGTTACCTGATAGTGTAGAACAGCGGATGTCCAAATATGTTGTGACATACACAGCCTGCTTAATCTGTCCTTATTTTATTGTTGATCCATTACTGTAGTCTTACATTTGCAGTTTCACTGACACATTTTAAGAAGGAGCACACCCTTCAAAGTGTTTCGCATCTAGACAGGCAAAACTGGTTGTTGGATATTGCCTGTCCTACATCTTTAGTTTCTCTGATGTTGATTTTACACACTAGAGGCTGTTTTCTGCTTCATTATGCAAAGGCCACCAGCTGAATGAAAAAAGGGAAGGGGATTTTAAATTGACACTGTAATCCAGCTGAATTGATATCTTACATGGACTGTGATAGAAACCCAAAGAGAACAAAATACAAAATACTTAATATTAGTAGTCATATGATTTAATAATATTGGGAGTTATTGCCTATTTTATTGAGTTTGATTATACTAGGCACACCTCAAAGGAAAAAAATGTAGTTAATTTGTTCATAACATTTCAAAGACAATATATTTGCCAGCCTTTCCTTACTGCTCCAGCTTTTGCTTGTAATTTCAAACTACTAGCAATAGAGGTACAGATAGTCCTCAACTTATTGAGCCCAAAATTTCTGTTGCTAAGTGAGATATTTGTTAAGTGAGTTTTGCCCCATTTTACGATCTTTCTTGTCATAGTTAAGTGAATCACTGCAGGTGTTAAATTAGTAACACAGTTAAGTGAACCTGGCTTCCCTATTGTCTTTGCTTGTGAGAAAGTTACAAAAGGTGATCAGACGACCCCAGGATACTGCAACCGTCATAAATATGAGTCAGTTGCAAAGTGTCTGAATTTTGATCACATGACCATGGGAATGCTGCAATGGTTGTAAGTGTGAAAAACGGTCATTGTAACTTCAAATGGTTACTAAATGAACTGTTGTGAGTTGAGGACTACCTGTATTTTTTCCCATTAGCTAGCAATGTTGAATGAAAGGAATCTGTTCAAGGTTAAGTACCAATACCTAGCCCAGTGGTTCTCACCTTTTCTTCACCATGGACACCCTTTAAATATCTTTTGTGGCCAAGGAACATGGCTATGGACCCCCAAGACTTAACTCTAAATCATAACATTTATTCCAGCCTTTGTGGACCCTCTCCTGTGCCAATATCGAGATCGCCCAGGGATCCACAGACCATAGGTTGGGAACCACTGACCTAGCCTATCCTTTTGCATTATTATTTATTATTATTATATAACAGAAAATATGAAATCACAGTTACCAATTCTTTAGTTGGTATCGATCTTCATATGCATCAAGTTTTTCCCAAGAATTTCGGATTCTATACTATATGGGTGTAGTATATGTGCGGATCCAAGCGGTCTGGCCTTTTATAATTGACAGATGAAAATTTTGTCAATGCAGGTATGTTCTAAATCTGTCCAAGATTTTTTGGTATGGCACCCAATGTACCTGTAAAAGTTTATTAACATTATGCATGGGTAATCTACAGTTGGATTCACAGTGTGAGACTGGTGGAAATTTAATAATTCAAGACTAACTACAAGCAATGGCATGACAAAGTATCAACAATGTTGCATTGGAAGATCTGCCAGAAATTCTATTTGCTTGCAAGCAAGAGCTGGTGGGTCTATAAAATAAAGCAATAGAAGATGAAGAAGCTAAAGTGATACAGGATTTTAATTCAAACAGACAAGCACCTGCCATATGACACTCAAGACTTAACAACTGTCAATAAAGAAGACAAAGTCTGAATGTAGCAATACCTGGTGACAGCAGAATAGAAGAGAAAGAACAGGAGAAAATCATAAACCATAAAGACCTGCAAATATAAGTAGAAGGATTGTGGCAAAGGAAAGCAAAGATAGTACCGATAATGATAGGTGCCTTGGTGCAATCTCAAAGTATCTGGAGCACCACTTGCACCATTGGCTTTGACAAAATCCTTATCAGTCAATTGCAAAAGGCAACTTCATTTGGAACATCTGACATCCTGTAACAATACCTTTAACACTATCAAACAACATATGTCTATCCCAGGTTCTTGAGAAGGAATTGATAAGAGGATAAAAATGCCAAATGCAATATAAATATCTGGCTGTGTGATGAACCATAATAATATTCATGTCAAAGGAATAATATGCATGCTCATGTCAGAATTATTATAAATCTAAAAGCATAACTGATTTCATTCTTTGAGAGCAAAATTTGAAAAAAATTAATGATACAAGAGTAATGAAATATTTTGAGTGTAGGACACTTCAATAGGTATATTTTTTAAAAAAATTATACTTGCATTAAGTGTTTTCAAAGGAAAAGAGTAGACACTATAAAAAGAAAAAATGCAAAAAATGCTAACTATACATGTCCCAGGATAATGTTGCAGGATCGAATCTGGATCGGCCACAGGGACGACACATTTATTCTTCTGAGCTTTCAAACTTGTGATGGAGCCCATCTTCAGGGAACTTCTCTCTACTAGAATATATGCTTTGGGCTATTTTCTGAGTCATATTTATGCGATGCCTTCCTATTGGTTGATTCATGTCTTGATGCCTGGCGATTGGCTTTTGTTTCTTTGTGCTGCTAAGCCCTCAGCTAAGTACTTGATAAGCTGGTGGTAAATCAGCACTTCTGTTAACTGACAAGGGGCCCATTTTCCAGGTTTCAATCATTTCCCTGGCTATATTTGAACCTGCATGGCCAACCACTTCTAGCCGCGAAATTGAATGTTCCTTGCAATGTGACGCTACCAATGTGAGGCTACCACCAGATTGCAAGAACACAAGTGAGCGGTCAGATAAGACCTGAACTCATTGGTAGCCTCACATTGCAATGCCCAAAGCACATATTCCAGTAGAGAGAAATTTCCTGAAGGTGGACTCTATCACGAATCTAAAAGCTCGAAAAAATAAATCTCAGGTCCTGGCAACTGATCCAGATTCAATCTTGCAAAAAATAGTAAACTCAAGCATAAAATGGATGAACAAAATTTACATGTATCATAGAATTAGGCTATGTTTTCATGTTTCTTTAATTAGTTTAACCAAAATATGACAATTTTGTCATGACAAATTATTTTTGAAGTGGACATAAATAGAAATATCAATAGCACAGTGTAAATCATAAAATGATTAAAACAATGCTGCGCTTCAATGGTTAGATGGCCTAGACGTTAGTATTTGAACATAGACATTTTTAACATTTCTATTTTATTGTGTTTAAAAATCTAGGTGGAATGTTTATATTGCTAGTTCATGTATAATATGCCATATGCTAAATAAATTAAAAAAAATTAAAACTTATAGTAATTCTAACCTAAACTTTATATTAAAAAACCACTAAATTTTAGATGGAACAAGCTCATATTTAGAATTTTAAGGCAAAAATGGTTTTTAAGTTACATTAAACTCTGTGTCAGATTTACCTTTGAAATATAAAGTTTCGGACATGGAAGCAAACACTCAGAGTTTAATTAGCCATTTTTTTTGCAGAATAAATTGTCTATACTTTTTTATTGGAAGCATAGAGTATACTTAAAACAATAGACATGCATAAGATAATTCAATATATTTTGTAAGGTTTAGTCATTTTTAACTAAAAATAGATTGGAAAGATAGTTCAGATTTTAACATTTATTTTAGCTTCTTTTTTTATCTGATGCCTTTATTTTCTTCAGAATTGGAAACAAGTTAAGGTAAACATTTAACAGTTATATAAGAATTAAAAGGAACAAGTAATTATATATTTATTAGGCCTACTTTTTAGAATGTAGGTAAGTAGAACTCAATTATTTCTTGGAATTTGCCCATCATCTTGCTCTATAACCTTTGCTTTAATAGTGATGATTCATATTTGGTGTTTTCATTTTCAGTTATTAGAGATTTTTGAAATTTTTATGCAGATCTTTAAACCTTTCCTTAAAAATTTGAAGGTATTATACTTGAACTGGAAATCTAAATTTAGGTTGAATTTAATCCTATGTATTGAAGTATAGGCTTGTGGAATTGCATGATGATGATGTCTCATTGAAATATCTTGGTTTTTTTTTAAAAAAATCTTTTAATGCTTTGCTGAAAGAGGAAATCACAATTTAATTTTTAGAAACTTTAGTGATACCTTGACCTCAGCAAATGCAATATGGTTTCTTTTCTAGTAAGTTATCTTCTGTTCAAAATATATAAAACATCCAAATGTTTTCATAAATCCAGGACACTTGTGGGATATCAACAGCTTTTCTTCCCATCTAATTAGTTGTGTATATTGATTTCTTGTTATATTGGGGACATTAGTCTGATTTACAGTACTTGTTGCTACGTCTCTGGGGTTTTAAGAAATTACATAACATGTACTTCTTTGGTAGAGATGGTGCAATAGTGAGTGACTTTCTCCAAAGTGATAGCTTCCGTACTGATTACAAATCCCAGAAAGACATGCTCTGTTGGTTCCTCTCTAAGAGGGTTCCTCTTGCTGACATCCATGACATTCTACATTCTGTCTAGTACCTAGGCTTTTCCTTATTCTATCTTTTCCTTATTCTACTGTATCTCTATTTTCCAATGACCTTTGAACACAGTGATATACAGTCTCTTAAACTTTCAGGTTTTGCTGATCCTATACTTCCCAACCAGGACTGAGAGGGAACTAGGAATAGTAATTCTACATATAGGGCACTTCCACTCTCTATATAAAGCAGTCTGAAGATGATCCATTATCACTGTCTGATATGCCTAGATTGAAATGCTGAAGACATTGAGCAAACATTCTGACTTGCTCTAAATTTATTTATTTATCATGTTTAACAACTGCCAATCTCCTTCAGAGAGGGATTCTGAGCAGTGTACAAATAAAATATCAAAAGCATATAAAATTTAAAAGAGGCAAGAAATATTAAAAAAAACATTAAAAGGTGGGGTGGACTTTCAGGGCACTAACCAGCCCAACAGTAGCATGCTCCTCTTTGTGCCCAAAACAAGGCCGCAGAAGCATACTTTCACACTTTTCTGGAAGGCCGTGAGAGTGGGGGCCAAGTTATTGTAGACTGGGCGTGTTAATGGATTTTACATAGCCCTTGCTGCATGGAAAGAAAAGTTCCCACTTTCCTACATGTTGTGAGAAACCTGGATGGCTTCTATGAGAGGAAGTTGAAAAGGCATCAGCCACATTTCCCAACAAAGGAGTTGCATATTGTTTTTTACCGTGGCCGATCCCAAAAAAGAAAAATCATAGAACCCAAAATCCTCATTCTGCTCATGAAGACAGATGGTATTATGTGATCATAGAAATCAGTTCCTTTGTGGTTGGCAGAGTCCGTTTGTGGAAATTCCTTACAGACTCCAGGATCTTCACCTCCTTTTTAGAAAATACATCAAAATGGAAAAAAAATAAGATAAATTCTCCAGAGAGTTTAACTGAATAGAAGCTGCTGGATGCTGTTGGGGAATGGCCAATTGACTAAGAGCAAAAAGATTCACTACTAGGTAAGTGAGTAGGATTTATTTCTGTGCATGAGGCATTTCTGCCTCCGCAGAACAGCTCTGAGGTTGTGCCTTTATCTCCAATTAGGATTATGTAATTGCAATTATACTTTTTAATGTTTTAAACTCTAAACCTAATTCCAATATGGGATACAATAAGTGCAACAGCCTAGCTATTCCTATGATGTGCAGTAACTACAGAGTATCATGTCAGATTGGGATGTCCACTTCTCAAAATCCTGGCTGGGCTCCCACACAACAAAAAGAGGGGATATTCTTGAAGATAACTCTAAGTCTAGGAGACACCAGCACCTGGCCTACTTTCCAAAACATTCCAGATATCCCACAAGCCAACAACCTGCAATCTACCTTAGATCACGTCTTAAAGTAGCAGACAGCTGATACTCAAGTTTGAGATGAGAAAAGGAGGAGGAAGAAGTGGAACAGGAGGACTGAGGCTCCATCCTGGCATAGGGCAAAGAAAGAAGAAGAGCATCCATTTCTGTGACCGTGGCACTCCTGCCCCATAGCCTCCTGACAGAAATGCAACAAGAAATAATCAACTGCCAAAGAGCCAGTTTGGTCTAGTGGTTAAGGCATCAGGCTAGAAAGCAGGAGACTCTGAGCTCAAGTATCACCATAGCCATGAAAGCCAGTTTGGTGATCTTGGGCCAGTCACTCTCTCTCTCAGCCCAACTCACTTCACAGGATCGTTGTTGTGAGGAAAATAGGAGGAGGAAGATGTGTTGGATATGTCCGAGCCTTGAATTGTTTGTAAAAATAATAAAGGTGAGATATAAATAAATAAAAATTAAATAAACTGGGAAATGGACATGAAGACAAGGAAGCCCTGCTTCAAAAGGCATTGGATAAGGAATCCCGATCTTGTTATCTACAATGCACCGTAGGAAGCAAGATGGAGACTAGCAAGACAATTGGTCTATCAGAGTAAGAACAAGCATCACTGGGGGAGAAAGATATTTTTCCTGGAGCAGAGTAATGTCAAACTTGATAGGTGCATACAAGAATGAACAGAGACAGCAGAGAGCCAAGCAGAGGCCTTGCAACACATTCTGAAAGGCAAGAGGAAAAGACGTTTTCACCTCGTCTTACCTATTGCCCCAGCTATCTGCATTCATTGGCTCTTAAACCCCAAGGCCATCTCACATATTTTTACTATAAAATCTGAAAAAGAAAAGAGGCAAATAAGGGGAAAGGACTCCAAAAGAAGCCATATATCCTCCTTTAAGTTACTGACAATGAAAGCAGACAATTGGTCCTAGAACAGTGGTGGCGAACCTCTGGCACGGGTGCCAGAGGCGGCACTCAGAGCCCTCTCTGTGGGCACACGCGCCATCACCCCAGTCCTAGGCCTTCAGCTGGGTTTTATAAAACATTTTCACTTTAGGTCTCCGCCGCTGTGTGCAAAAAAAAAAAAAAGGTTCAATCAATCAATCAATTTCAACTTCTTGTGGGAAAAAAACATTCTTGCAAAGTTGGAATTGATTGATTGAACTTTTTAGTCCCACCCAGTCTGCCGTTACCACCGCAGCCACGCCCACCCAATGGGCCACGCCCAGCCAATGGGCCACACCCACCCAGCACCCGACGATGCATAAGTGGGTTTGGGGTTGCAGTTTGGGCACTCGGTCTCTGAAAGGTTCGCCATCACTGTCCTAGAAAAACTCCAGACATGGAAATATCCTGGTGGATACAAAGAAAAGGCTGCAAAGGTACAAAACCTTCATAGTATTACAGCACGGAAACTGAATCTTATAGCTAGACCTCTAAAGTGGTCTTCTGACAAATGCCTGACCATCTATCTCCTCTACCTTCCTCCCATTACTTTTACCCTTCTAGTCCTTCAGATTGTATTGCAATGGCAATAGAGCTCATTCTCAGACCTTTGACCCTGGAATGATACGGTGCTGCTGCTAAAGCTTTATAACCCACTGTTTACTAGTTGTTTATTATCAATTCTCTTCAAGTTCTATCTTGGCACATGATCTTTTGGGCTGGAGAAATCGGTATCTAATATGTGCTACTGCTGATGGCATGAGTGTAGTTCAAGGCCAGAGAGTAAAGTTAACTCTGCGTACTTTGTGCCTGTTTGACATCAGAGACTGTTTGACAAGATAAGTTTCCAACCATTCTTTGCCATTAAAAGTCACATCATTCCTCTTTGCCATGTGGAAATAGGGGCTGTGTGTTCCCTCCAGATTGTGTACATTTAGAGGGTGTCTTTAAATTATCTTAGAGATGTCTGTGGTTACTATCTGCTAAAAGAATGAAGTGACTGGGATAATAGTAGGAGGTCACTAGAATTGATCCAGTGAAAGAGTAATCAAGTCAAATATCAGTCAACATTCCCTATGTGGGTCACCACCACATGCAAATCGCAATTTTGCCCTCCTGCAGCAAATGGACCACTACACTTTGCACCAGCGAAAGCTTGTAAGTAGAAAAATGTAGATCATGGGTATCAAACCACCGGGCCGGATGTCTCATGCCAAAACCACACCCACTCCATTGCTGGCAATGGAAAAAAAGTCACGATACGTCGCAACATGTCACATGACATTGCGAGTTTGACACCGCTGATTAGATCAGGGCTTTTCAACCTTTTCACCCATTATACACTTTTAGGATATGGCAATATCCAAGTACCACCAGTCGCCCAGCAAGGTGTCAAAAACTTGACCAAAAAAAAAAGGAAAAAAGTGATGAAGTACAGTCCTCGACTTACAACAGTTAGCTTAGTGTCCATCATAAATATGAATCAGTTGCCAAGCAACTGGATGTAAATCACAAGACTCTGGAAATGCTGCAACATTCCAGCTGATCGACGCTTCTTCTGGGCTCAGCAGAAGCGGTAGGATCAGCGCCGAGCTCCACCTGGAGCCTGGCGCTGATCCTGGTGCTTCCACTGAGCCCCGACAATCCCAAAGAAGCGGTGATCCTGGCGCTTCCACTGAGCCCTGACAGCCCTGCAGCTCCAGCCATCTCTCACTCAGGCTTGTACGGTGCTGCCACTGGTTCAGCTCATTCCCCTCCCCTGCTACTTTTCTAGGATGGTCGCGTACCACCTGCCAGGTGCCAATGTACCATAGGTGGTACCTGTACCACTGGTTGAAAAGCCTTGATGTAGATGTTTCACCATTTAACTTTCAGGGAAAAAATCTTCAATTTCAATAGATTCAAAGTATCCCAGGAAGAAAGATTGCTAACATATATGTAGTGCCTAAAATTTGTGAACTCTTTTGAATTTTTAATATTTCTGCACAAATATGATCTAAAACATGATGTGTTCTCCACCAAGTCCTAAAATTAGTTTCAAGAACCAATTAAACAAATGAATCAAAACATTTATACTTATTCAATTATTTATTGGGGACAATGAACCCAAGCTGCTACATATTTTTGAGTAGCATATATATGTGAACCTCTAGGTCCTAGGAATATCAGTTCATTCCAAGGGGAAATTAGAGTCAGGTGTTTCAATCAATGGGATGATAATCAGATGTGAATGTGGGAGATTCTGCCTTATTTAAAGAACAGAATTCTAGCTATTCAATGTCAAAAGCTGATCTCACAACATATGACTGAGTCATGGTTTAAACAAAGGAAATTACTGGGGACTGCTCAAAAAACAGATAATAATAATAATAATAATAATAATAATAATAATAATAATAATAATAATAATAACAACAACAACAACAACAACAATAAAGTTGGAAGGGACCTTGGAGGTCATCTAGTCCAACCCCCTATTCAGGCAGGAAACCCTATACCATTTCAGACAAATGGTTGTCCAGTCTCTTCTTAAAAACTTCCAGTGTTGGAGCATTCACCGCTTCTGGAGGCAGGTTGTTCCACTGGTTAATTGTTCTAACTGTCAGGAAGTTTCTCCTTAGTTCTAGGTTGCTTCTCTCCTTGATTAGTTTCCATCTGTTGCTTCTTGTCCTGCCTTCAGGCGCCTTGGAAAATAGCTTGACTCCTTCTTCTCTGTGGCAGCCCCTGAGATATTGGAACACTGCTATTATGTCCCCCCTTGTCCTTCTCTTCATTAAACTAGACATACCCAATTCCAGCAACCGTTCCTTATATGTTTTGGTCTCCAGTCCCCTAATCGTCTTTGTTGCTCTTCTCTGTACTCTTTCTAGAGTCTCAACATCTTTTTTACATCGTGGTGACCAAAACTGGATGCAGTATTCCAAGTGTGGCCTTACTAAGGCATTGTAAAGTGGGATTAATACTTCACATGATCTTGATTCTATCCCTCTGTTAATGCAGCCTAGCACTGTGTTGGCTTTTTTGGCAGCTGCAGCACACTGCTGGCTCATATTTAAGTGATTGTCCACTAGGACTCTGAGATCCTTCTCACAGTTACTACTACTGAGCAAGGTACCATCTATACTATACTTGTATATTTGGCTTTTCTTGCCTAAATGTAGAACCTTACTTTTTTCACCATTGAATTTCATTTTGTTAGATAGCGCCCAGTATTCAAGTCTGTCCAGATCCTCCTGTATCTTAAGCCTGTCTTTTGGAGTGTTGGCTATTCCTGCCAGCTTGGTGTCGTCTGCAAATTTGATGAGTTCCCCATCTATCCCCTCATCCAAATCGTTGATGAAGATGTTGAAGAGCACTGGGCCCAGAACAGAGCCCTGGGGCACCCCACTACACACTTCCTTCCATGTAAATGCAGTTCCATTGAGGACCACACACTGAGCACGACCGGTTAGCCAGCTATGAATCCATCTGGTGATGATGCTGTCTAACCCATATTTTTCTATCTTGTCAAGTAGTAGGTTGTGATGTACTTTATCAAATGCCTTACTGAAGTCCAAGTAAATTATGTCCACAGCATTCCTCTGATCCACTAATTTTGTCACTTGGTCAAAGAATGCAATAAGATTTGTCTGGCATGATCTGTTTTTGACAAACCAGTGTTGGCTTTTAGTAATGACTTTGTTTGCCTCTAGGTGTTCGCTGATTCGTTGTTTGATTATCTTTTCCAGAATCTTCCCAGGTATTGAGGTCAGGCTGATAGGTTGTAATTTCCTGGATCCATTTTTTTCCTTTTTTAAAGATGGGAACTACATCAGCTCTTTTCCAGTCCTCTGGTAGTTCCCCAGTGCTCCAGGATCTTTGAAAAATATAGTTCAGTGGTTCTGAGATCACATCTGCCAGTTCCTCAAGAACCTTGAGGTGTAGTCCATCTGGTCCTGGTGATTTGAACTCGTCTAGGCTGGACAAGTGCTCACTTACCATTTTCTATTCTGGTTTTTATGGCACTATTTTTGATAGGTTGGTCTGTTTTTTCCCTTTGTGTAAAGACAGGTGCAAAAAACGAGTTAAATAGTTCTGCTTTCTCCCTGTTGCTTGTCACCTTCTTGCCACTTTCACCCACTTATGGACCAATCGTTTCCTTCACTTTTTTCTTGTTTTTTACATGTTGAAAGAAGCTTTTTTGTTATTTTTGACTTTGGTTGCAAGCCTTAGTTCATTTTGAGCCTTAGCTTTCCTCACTTCATCTTTGCAGGCTCGGGCTATTTGCTGATATTCTGCCTTAGTTATGTGCCCCTCTTTCCACTTTCTATACTTGTCCTTTTTATCTTTCAATTTATCAGAGAGTTCTTTATGCAGCCATGCTGGTTTCTTTTGAGAGCTGTTATTTTTCTTCTTTAGCTCTCTTAAAGTCCAAGACTCTAGTTTGACTGTGTTCTATTGCTTGTGCTTCCATAATGTTGAATTCCAATATTGCATGATCACTTCCTCCCAAGGTTCCTGTGGCTTCAACACTTTCTATCATTTCATCTCTGTAGTGAGAATTAGATCCAATATGGCTAATCCCCTAGTTCCCTTCTCTACTTTTTGGGAGACAAAGTTGTCTGCTAGGTTTGTCAGGAATCTGTTTGATCTTCCACTTGATGCAGAGTTTGTCTCCCAGTTGATGTCAGGATAATTAAAGTCCCCCATTACTATTGTGATGTGCTTCCTACATACCTTAGTTAGCTGACCAGCAAAAAATTCATCTATTTCCTCTGGTTGGCCTATAGTATACATTTATGGCAATGTCATTTCCTCTCCCCCTTTTATATTGACCCAAATGCATTCAAGACAGTTTTCATCATTGTTGTGCTCTATTTCTGTAGAGATGTAGTTATTTCTTATATAGAGAGCAACTCAGCCTCCTCTTTTATTTGGTCTGTTTCTTTTAAATAATTTAAATCCCTCTAGCTTTGTGTACCATTTGTGGGTTTCATTCCACCATGTTTCCGTAATGGCAACAATATCATATGTGCCCTCATTAACCTGAATTTCTAGTTCACCCTGTTTACTGTTCATACTCTGTACATTGGTGTACAGACATTTGAGTCCTTTATGATTGACCCTGTGTTTACTTTCTACATAACCTGTATTGTGTCTGAGTTCCCCTATTTTCTTACCACCTGTTGGTTAGTGTACTTTGTGTGGCACTCGCTATTAAAAACTTGATTTTGCTTGACAGTAAGTTTGATATTCCTGTCCACACACACATCTATGTTACAGTTGTGTTTGCCAGGCTGGAAAAAGTTATAAAAACTATTTCCAAGGAGTTTGGATTCTGCCAATCCACTAACAGGCAGATTGTGTTCATATAGAAGCAATTCAATACTATTGTTAGCTTCTCTAGGAGTGGACAATCAACCAAGATCACACCAAGAGCAAAATGTATAATATTTCAGGAGATCTCCAAGAGTTTGCGTAATATCTACAAAAGTTAAAGGTGCACTTGTTGGTGTTCATGAGATTCCCAGCAGGAGAGCCTTGAACAACAGCATGGCAGAGTTGCAAAGAGAAATCATTAGTTTCCAAAATGGATATTGCTGCCTTCTACATTTTGCAGGAGGCAGGAGGAAAAGTCACAGCATGGATAATAGTCTGATAAAATTTGAGCCCAAAGGAGGGGGTGAGGGTGGAGAAAACATCTCAAAATTGACCTTCTTTGGTTCTTTTGAGGCGAGGGGAGAGGTACTTTTATAGTTGAAGATTCTGTTACTGTAATCTCAATAAAGGTAGTGACAATTTTTGTGGTTGGTGTGTTTTCTCTGGGCTACTTTGAAGTGGTAATATAAAAGACCATTTGGAAGCCTTTTGGAAAAATATTCAGTGGATGGATGACACCAAAAATAACTTTTTGGCTTGAATGAAAAATGTTTGGCAAAAAACAAATGCATTCCAGCATAAGATTCATATTATATGCTGAAATGTATTACAAGCACAATGTATTAAATATTTTCAGCCATAGTTATCTTTTAGGACAACTTGTTAATCCATTTTTCATTTTTAAAAAAATGAACAATGCATTCTCTTGTACGTCAAGAACACTGAATCTGCAGTCATAAGATGATAAATTCTTACAATATAGTTCTTAGCAATTAATATATTTATGAAAGGTTTGTGCACAAGTTTTTAGCACTGCCACAAATACAACCCAAAATATGCATCAGATATGTAGACAACACCTTTACCATAATAAAAAGGACCAATCAGAGAACACCCAGAGAACCATCAACAACATCTTCAAAGAAATCCAGTTTACCAGAGAAGAAAACAACAACTTTCTACCCCTCCTGGACTTCTTGATCAGCAGAGATCACAATGGCAAACTAAAAACAGAAGAAAAATCACCCACGCCAGCCAAATGCTCCACTATCAGAGTAACAACCTAACCTCCCACAAGAGAAGCCATGAAAGAACTTTATTTAAGATAAGCACAAACTCACTGCAACCCTGAACAGCAGGCAAAGGAAACAGAGCATCTATATAACATATTCCAAGAAAATGGATATCTATGCAACTTTTTCAAAAAGTGCCTGGCCACTCAGCCCAATACAGCACAACCAACACAAGTCCTAAAAAGAATAACACTGTCATACATCAAGAATATCTCATAAACTACCGATAGACTACTACAGTCACATAGAATTAGCATAGCACACAAGCCAACTACAACTCTTCAAAACATCCCAAGTAAACCATCTACAACATACAGTTTAATGACTGCAACAGCCACTATGTTGGACAAACAGGCAGAAGACTATCCAACTAGCATCCAAGAACAGTAACTAGCGGTCAAAAGACATGATGAAAACTCTTTAATTTCACAACATATGGAAAGACTTAACCATAGTTTCAATTGGGAAACTGTGACCATCCTAGACCAAGCCAAGTACAAATACACTACAGGATTTCTAGAAGCCTGGCACGTGACAAATTAGCCATCAATGGACATATAGACATAAACAATATCTACATACTATGCAAAAGAGACAATATACCAGCCAAAAAAAGGAACAAAATATCCAAAGCACCTCCCCACCAGCAAGCAGCACCCAGATGAGCATAGATTAACTCCAGGATTAACATCAGACCAACAATCAAGTAAACAATACTCCAATCAAGGAACTGCCAAACAAGCCAACAGTGAACAGCCCTACCAAAGAACCTCTAAGACCATCCTCACTAACACCGACAGGGGAAGTCACTAGAATATAAACTGAGAGCAAACCCTACTCCTTATCTTAGGGTTAGGGTTAGGGTTAGGGTTACGGTTAAGGTTAGGGTTAGGGCACTGATGACGTTATGTAGTTTGAGTAATGAAACGTTTGCAAGAAAACAACCAAGCTCAGAGAGCATCAAGGACCCCTCAGTTAACAATTAAAAACAAAAACAGAAAGCTATAAATACAAACAACATAAAATAGCAGCCGAGCAGCAACACAGAACAAATATCCACAATCACTGCAGCAAAGAAACAGGTTCATCCACCTTACTTCCTACAGTTTCTTTGATGTATCTAAATTTGGAATGCATGCACAAGGATATAAATTTGCTTGTCTGAGATTTGAAAAGTTGAAAATTTACTCAAAAGCCTACACAACATTTTTAGAAAATACATATTGTACTTTTTACTATTTGTAAATAACAAAATGAACCAAACTCCCATTAAATCCTATTGTCCAAAATTGCTGCATCAGTACTTTCTGGCCTTTTGTTCTTTCAACATTTTATTTTAAACTGTGTTGCTTGTAGAAAAAGTTGTTCACTCTGGAATGAATATGGAAGTCCCTTATTGTTAACATATTAAGATTCCACAATCAGATGAGTATATATACACATACAAGCAATTCAGGCTAAATCATGACACAAAGTTTATATTGTATCTTATTGATGTTATATCCAATTTCCACTGAGGAAGGGAGACAGGAAAAAAAGAATGCAACCACTTAAAACAAGCGTATATTCTTTTGAAAAGGTGTTCTAGGTGAGATGGGCAGCATACAAATCTAATAAATAAAATGTTCTCCAGCTGAATGTACATTAATTAGCAGACCTGTTTAATACATGGGATTCAACTCTGTAAGGATCTACTTCCTCTATTGTAAGGTTGAAAATAAGGATTTAGGTAAGTTTACAAATTTGGTAGATAAATATATATAAATTTAGGATTAGTACCCTTTTAAGTTGATATTAGCAATGGGGTGCCAAAAAGTAAAAGCAGAATAATATTGTGGGTGTATGTGTTCTGGTTAGTGATTTTTAAGTCATAATAAGTATAAGCAATTTTTTAAAGGAACAATAATACTTTTTTCAGAGATGTACAACTTTTTGCATAATTAAGGAACAAGTGATAGCTGTGGTTTAACATATGTAAAAGAAGGCAGGACAAGAAGCAACGGATGGAAACTAATCAAGGAGAGAAGCAACCTAGAACTAAGGAGAAACTTCCTGACAGTTAGAACAATTAACCAGTGGAACAACCTGCCTCCAGAAGCGGTGAATGCTCCAACACTGGAAGTTTTTAAGAAGAGACTGTCTGAAATGGTATAGGGTTTCCTGCCTGAGCAGGGGGTTGGACAACTTGACCTCCAAGGTCCCTTCCAACTTTATTATTATTATTATTATTATTATTATTATTATTATTATTATTATTATTATTATTAAGTACTTTGTAATTAATGATGTAGACTATCTAATTAAGCCATATGTTGTAAGAAATGTTTTGCTTTAGGTGCCAGAGGACTTATTGGACACTTCCACAACTCCACTATTTCCACTTCCCAATTCTTCAAAAGTAATCTGAAGGTGATCTATGATTGTTTCCTTTGGAGGCCTCAGAACACTGAGAGAAAAAAGCAACATCATTGTCTAAATTCAAGTGGCCACCAATTCAGGAGTAAAAAAAAAATTCTCCCATTTCTACAAAGCACAAGAACATTTTTTAAAATGGCTTGTTCTCCAATATCCCCTTCACATCCAAGGTATATTTGTTTGGTAACATGCTAAATAAGTCACTAATTAAAAGGCTTTTTTATCGGAGAGTTAAAATGGTGTCAAGCCATTTTTATTGTTGGAAAGCAAGAGGGAGAAACTGGGAAGAGGGTTGAGGAAAAGTCATACAGATTTAAAAATAACAGAGTGTTCACAGGCAGTCTTAGAAGTTAGGAGTTAATTTTGCTTTTTTTTTATTGAATTCATTTTTTATTGGTCACTAGACCAGTGTTCCTCAACCTTGACAATTTTAAGGCATGTGGACTTCAACTCCTAGAATTCCACAGCCAGCATTGCTGGCTGTGGAATTCTGGGAGTTGAAGTCCACATGCCTTAAAATTGTCAAGGTTGAGAAACACTGCGACTAGACCAAAAAAAAGTTTGTCTATTTGCCAGAATACTCATAAGCATAGAGATGCAGTGTTTCAAAGAAAGACCCATTTACTGGTGTTTCAAAAACACCAAGATTGAGAAACAAATTGGGTTGGCTCTTGCCTACAGCTACTTTGAATTAAATGTCATCAAAACACATCTAAATCAAAACTTGATACTATCTAGGATATTATTTGCTACATGTTGTTTTCTTTGGTATTTACTACTTTTTGGCTAATGCATGTTATTTACGTTTCTTCAAATATTAGCAATGAAAACAATGGTAACACTAAAATGGATTATTAAATAATAAAAGAGCTTCTACATTAGCAAAACACAAGAAATCTATTTTTTTATCAGCTTTTTTTTTTTTTTTTTTTTAAACTTACCTTCAGGCCAAAAAAATATATATGAAAGTACTAAAACAAGTATCTCGATTTCACTGCCTTTTATTCTATCAAATGGTTTATACATCTCTCTTACTCATTCTGTATTTTTTCTTCAATCTCTGTTTGCTGTCTCCAAGCTTATTTCCCTTCCCTGCCTCATCATCTCCTGTTCTTACAACTCCCTCCCTCCACCCCAGTGGTTCTCAACCTTTTTAATGCCGCGACCCCCAACCGGTCGAGGACTAAACCGGCCGTAAGTCGAGGACAAAC
Organism: Protobothrops mucrosquamatus; assembly: GCF_001527695.2. NCBI lineage: Eukaryota > Metazoa > Chordata > Lepidosauria > Squamata > Viperidae > Protobothrops > Protobothrops mucrosquamatus. The sequence goes on along the minus strand of NW_015386111.1, from coordinate 543,537 downwards.
CGGTCGTAAGCCGAGGACTACCCAACTGGTCGTAAGTCGAGGACTTTCCCTGCCCGGGAGCACCGCGCATGCGTGGCTCCGCCCCCTGGCTGGCCGAGGCATAGCTGGCAAGCAGCAGAGACAGAGCAGGCCGACCACCAGCTGGCCCAGCCCAAGGGAGGTAAGGCACCCGCCGGAAAAGGGGAAAAAAATGGCGGACAAAAAAAATGGCGGACAGCCTTGCTTGGCGACCCCCGTGAAATGGTCGATCGACCCCAAGTGGGGTCGCGACCCATAGGTGGAGAACCGCTGCTCCACCCCTTTGTGGGTAGCATTTAAGAAGTTCACCTAAAATCCTTGTAATTCTCTTCCCGTCCAACAAGATGATTTGGGATTCAACAGGTGCCTCTTGACCAGCAAATGAGACAGGAGCAGCACCTGTTGGATTTCTGTCCAATCACGGTACAATATAAAGGCACAGGAGGACCAAGGGCTAAAGGCAACGATGGTTGTGAGGGATGGGCCGGTTGTCCACCCCCCTTCTCAATTGCTTACTAACGACGTGCCAAATCAAGGAGCGCGGAGGTCGAGAGCCGGCCTTTCCTCCCACTCCCTGCCCTACAAATTCTTCCAGGGGCGATGCAGTGTTTTGGTTTTTTTTTCGCTCTCGGGCGTGAGGGCGGTAGACCCAGTTCCTCCTTGCCGGCCGCCTACCTCCTTCCCCGCTTTCTTGGCCAGGTAGGGGTAGGACTTGGAGTCCGGCCAAGGCAGAGGCTTTAAAGACACCGGCCTCTGTCACCTTCGTCTCTTTCCACCTCAACATCTGCCCCAAGCACGACCGCCGAGAGCAGCACCCAGGGCGGCCCAAATGGGTACGTACGGGAAAGGAAAAGGGGGTTGGCGCAGCGGCTGGACCAGAGGGACCCCCGGGGGGGTCTCCCAACCCAGCCAAGTTTCTCGGCCTCGACGAGCAAAATGGGCGGCAGCCTGCGGGTCGCTTCCCTCGCTCAGGCGTCGTCTCTCTCTCTCTCTCCCCCCCCCCCCCCGTTACTTCGCCGGGTCGGGGGTCGCTTCTTCGCGTTCAGGGCGCCCGGGAGCACTTCTGCGCCCTCAGGGTGCGAATGATTAAGAGAGATGTATAAACCATTTGATAGAATAAAAGGCAGTGAAATCGAGATACTTGTTTTAGTACTTTCATATATATTTTTTTGGCCTGAAGGTAAGTTTTTTTTTTTTTAAAAAAAAAGCTGATAAAAAAATAGATTTCTTGCATTCTGCTAATGTAGAAGCTCTTTTATTATTTAATAATCCATTTTAGTGTTATCATTGTTTTCATTGCTAATATTTGAAGAAACGTAAATAACATGCGTTAGCCAAAAAGTAGTAAATACCAAAGAAAACAACATGTAGCAAATAATATCCTAGATAGTATCAAGTTTTGTTTGTACGGGGAATACGAGCCACCCCCCCCCCCTGTTTCCCGCGACCTCCTCTTGGGAGGGAGAGGGGTAAAAAAAAAAAAGGTCCGGGGAACCGCCTAGCATCCTCACCCCACAGTTGTCTCCGGTTCTCTGCGAGGAAGCCCACAGGGGGCGACTTCTGAGGAGACAACCGTGGGGTGAGGATGCTAGGCGGTTCCCCGGACCTTTTTTTTTTTTTACCCCTCTCCCTCCCAAGAGGAGGTCGCGGGAAACGGGGGGGGGGATGGCTCGTATTCCCCGTAAAGCGGGCGGGCGCGCGCGCGCAGGGAGCACCGCAAGTGGCGGACGGCAGGCGGCAAAATTAAAAGAAAACCCCGACGCCGCTTAAGGAACGTCCGCGGAAATAAACTCTCGAAGAAAGGAAAAGTAAGGCGGCCGCTTCCCTTTTAAATCTTTCCCCCCCACACACACACACGCACACGCGCGCGCGCGCTTGCTTAATTCGATTCCTCGTACAGTAACGAGAGCGCTGGCCAGCCCGTCGCGCGAGCGAGACCGCAAGCGCTCGCCGGCCGCCCAGGTGCTTCGAGGAGCGAAGGGGCGGGGCAGCATTGGCAGGAGTTCGTGGGCCACAGGCGGCAGCGGAGAACTGGCCGTCGGGGAGAAGAGGCTCGGGAGACGGGCGGGGGGGGGGAAGGAAGGGAGGCGGGGGGAGGGCAATGCCGGTCCCTCGGCGGCTATCCTTGCAGAGTTCGAGGAACTCCGGCCGCCAAGCCCAGCCGCGTTAGGAGAGCGGGCTGCTTCCACGTCATGACGCTCTTGCGGAGCTTTCCCAACCGCGTCGGTTCTCGCCCCCGGCTGGATTCACTTGACCCATTTACCTGAGGTTCCGTCAGACGTGGTTTAATTAATAAGGAACCCCGTTGTTGTTGTTTTTTTTTTAATTTTCTGGGCGGGACACATTGCAGGAGAAACGAAGTCCGGGGTGTGAGGCTAAAATGGGGGGCGGGGGGGGCGGGCGAGGCGCTGCTAATCTGCGCGCCCGTTGCCTCGCTCGGGAGCCGAAACTCCGAGGCGCTCCTCTTCCCGCCCTTTGGGGAGGCGCGCGCTCCTGGTCAACCAATGGGCACCTGACCCAAAGAAGAGAGGACTCGGGTTGGGGTGTGTGTGTGTGTGTGTCTCTGACCAGATAAACTGCAAAAAGTGAGGCGCTCTGTGGCTACCCTTGGAATTTTATGCCGCTAAGTGAGAAATTTGTTAAGCGAGTCTCGCCCCATTTTAAGACTTTTCTTGCCTCATTTGTTGAGGGAATCGCTGCAGTTGTTAAATTAGTCACACGGGGGTTGTTAAGTGAATCTGGCTTCTCCATCGACTTTGCTTGTCAGAAAGTCACAAAAAGAGGATCACGTGACCCAGGGCCCCTGCAGCTGCCATAAATGTGAGTCGGTTGTCAAGCACCTGGATGTAAATCATGTGCCCGTGGGGATGCTGCAATGGTGATAAGCGTGAAAAATGGTCATAAGTCACTTTTCTTAGTGTTGTAACTTTGAATGGTCACTAAGCAAACTGTTATAAGTTGAGGACCACCTGTATAAGCACCTGCTTTTTCTGAAGGATCCAGAACCTCCAGTGTAATGCTTGTGCTGCTTATGGATATTGCTCTCCAATAAGCACTGGACTATTGAACTGGGTTTCACAAGAGGACTTGGTGCAATTAGTTTAAATGCCTTTCTCTTGTTCTTGCTTACTAAGCAACTAGATAATAGAAGGCAGGAAG
>NW_015386111.1:493880-536752 GCF_001527695.2 Protobothrops mucrosquamatus | reverse complement strand
CCTTAGATAAATTGGCTAATTTTTTTTTACAAGTTTGTTGCTTATTCAAATTTCTACAAGGCTAGACTGAATCTGAATATCCTTAAATAAGCTAGGGATGCTGGAGGTAATGTTTCCTTTTTTCTCCTTTCACAATACCTTCTCATTATAAAATGAGTTTTGTAACTGAAGATTGATCCACCTTATTGATATGAGGCAAGGTTCAGTGTGCCATAATCCAGACCAATCAGTAGCCCAAAAATCCAAGGTGTTTTGGAGTCTGCTGTGGTCACAAGTGTTATATCTAAAAGAGCTCTATGATGGGTGTCATTCTTTTTTTATATCTCAGCTTGTAAGTTAATGTACATCTTGGGTTCCTCACATTAATCTGCCTAAAATTCAGTGAAAAAAGTGTAAAGTTATAAATCTTATATTCATCAAAAATCCTCTGGAACTACTGTATCTCGTCTTGATGTGGGGCTTGGCAGTTACTACTGCCACCGCCATCTGTTTTCCAAAGGGGTGCTTTTATGTAGCATCCTCCTCTCTGATTCCATTATGTGAGAAAAGAAAGCTTAATTCTTAATTCCGTACTGGCAAATGAAAGGGAAATAAGTGATAAAAAGGAAATAAATTTTATAGCACCACCTTCTGGCTCTGTAGCACTGATGTGTTTGACTAAGCAAATTGGACTGCCCTCCTCTTGTGCTTATGGGCAGATAGACCAATCTCACAAAGGATGAATAGAATCAAACTTCACTACAAAAAAAAATGCATCTAAAACATGCAAGGACTGAGCTTACAGAAAACAGTAATATCAGAAAAAACATAAAGGACTTAAACACACATAATGTCAAAATAAAAAGTAATTGTATGGTATATTTTTTATCAGAGGCTGACTAGACTCCTCCTCCCTTTTAAGACACAGGTATATGTCGTCTTGCTCATTTTCACCTGCAGTCTTTTCAAGGAACAAAGCCTTTTCCTCTGCAGCAGAAAGCAAGTGGTTAGATAGTCTGACTTGGTACATGACACAAGGCATGTAACTGTCCTTTGTACAGATGCCAATTGGGAACTCTGCCTGAGAGATTACATATAAGAGATATAATGGCATATGTAAGGAGGGGTCCAAAAAATCAAGGTGACAGTTGAGAGTTTGTGAGTGAAGCATTGCCATTTTTTACACATGCCTGATGTTAAATTGATACATATACAAAGGGTGCAGAGCTTTGATTGTGGGTTCAAGACTTCCATTGTTACTATTTTTGAACCACCTTATGGCCACTCCAGAAAGCGGTCAGTTCTGCTGCCCAGTAAGGATCCATCATTCAGAACTTACTGTTCTTAAATTGTCACCTCTTTGTTATTCCCATTTGTGTTGAAGTCATTGCCTTTATAACTGATTGCAAATTTCTTGCATCAGTTTAGAGCAGTGGTGGCGAACCTATGGCACGGGTGCCAGAGGCAGCACTCAGAGCCCTCTCTGTGGGCACGCGTGTCGTCGCCCCAGTCCTAGGCCTTCAGCTGGGTTTTATAAAACCCTTTTCGCTTTAGGCCTCTGCCGCCATGTGGAAAAAAAAAGGTTCAATAAATCAATCAATTTCAACTTCTCGCGGGAAAAAAAAGATCTTGCAAAGTTGGAATTGATTGATTGAACTTTTTATCCCACCCAGTCTGCCGTTACCACCGCAGCCACGTCCACCCAATTGGGCATGCCCACCCAATTGGCCACACCCAGCCAATGGGCCACACCCACCCGGCACTCGACAATGCATAAGTAGGTTTTGGGTTGCAGTTTGGGCACTCAGTCTCTAAAAGGTTCGCCATCAATGGTTTAGAGCATCATACTTTATAAATCATGCACATTCAGATGCTAATGCTTCCATTTATCAGAACAAAAGAAGCCATCAGATCAAAGGAAATTATAGTAAAGGTGGAGATAAGCACTCATCTGAACATTGTCTTCTTTCCCCTTTTTGAAAGATACTAGGCGATTTTATATTTCTAGTTCTTATTGGAAAATAATGAGTTGGTTTAAAATTATAGATAAGTGTTTAATTATCTCCTAACCATATGGTAACTACTGTTGCATTTCAACATTGACAATTGTTTGCAAATATTGACCTTTTCATGTGCTGAAGGATGCACAGAACTATATTATTTATTTATTCATTCATTCATTCATTCAATTTCTATAGCTGTCCATCTCAAACAAGTGACTTTGTATGACAAACAGTAATAAAATCAATTACAATATAGTACAAATTATATAGGGCAGCAGAGAAAAAAATATCATCATATATGTCAATATAGCCAGGAAACAGAGCCCTTCACACCGAGGCCCAGGCACAAAGCCAGGTCTTCAAGGCCTTATGAAAAGCCTACAGGATTGGGTCATCCTCAGCTCTGAAGTAAAATGCTCTAGAGGATGGGCTAGAAGAGAAGGCACAACTTCGAGTCCCTGCCAGTCGCGGTTCCTTGGCTGATGGGACTCATATCATGCCCAATCTGTCTAACAGAATTGGATGGGTAGAAACCACTGGGAGAAGATGGATGTTAAGTATTAGGATCCCAAGTCATGAAGGGCTTTAAAGGTGGCAAACAGCACCTTAAATTGCACCAGGAAATACACAGGCAACCAATGAATATCATGTAGTAATGGTATTACATGTGACAAATATTTGACACCATTTACTATCCATACAGATGTATTTTGCACCAATTAAAGTTTCTTAATGCTTTTCAAAGACTGTCCCAGGAAGAATGCATTGCAGTAATCCAAACAAGAGTTCATGAGGATGTGAGTGACCATGAGCAGAGGACGGAGCACAACCTGAATGTATGCAAAGGCCTTCCTAGCCATGGCTGCTCCATGCTTTTCTAGCAGGAGCCTTGAATCCAAGAGGACTCTCAAATTACACACTAGGTTCATCTGGATCAGAGCCATCCCATCCAAGACCAAAGAGGAAAGAATCTTGTCATCAGAGGCCCCAGATACCTAGAGCCACTCAATCTTGCATGGGTTGAAGTCCATTGCACCCCGTCCTGATTCCTACAGCCTCCAAGCCCTGCAACAGAATATCTACTGCATTGCTCAGGTGGCCTGGCGTGGAGACATAAAGCTGGGCATCGTTAGCATATTGATGATGCCTCACTCCAAACCACTGGATGACCTCACCCAGCAGAAGTCAAAAATGAATGGAAGCTGATTTTCCCAAACCTTTTGCAATGGGCACCGCTAGAGACTTGGTTGTATAACTTCTGACGATTGGTTTCTTGTGTTTGGTGCATAGTGCAGCAGTGTGATGCTTAAGAGTAGCTAACAGCACTGTTAGTTTTTTCCATGCATTGTGAACTATGAACCCTTTGCTATTAGAATAATCACAAATAGACCTGTAATAACTATAGATATGCTTACCCCACAAATCAGTGTTCTAAAGTACAGAGCCTCCTTGTACCTGTGCTTTATCTTCAAGATAGTAAAGCAGGGTGCAAAGGTGCTTAAGGAATGCTGACATGAATTCTGGTATTGTCCCAACTTTTAAAATTCTGAAGTGGTATACAATGTGATAATTTCTATGGTCCAGCACTGCTCAGACTTTTAGTTGAAAGAAGCAAAACAATCACTGTGACCCCAAATATTAGGGCTCTTTTTGTGTGTTCCAAGTTTGTATCTTCCATATTCCCAATCCAAAGAGAGGAACTGTACTTAAAGTGACATTGATAGACAATATTCAGCACAGATAAGAACCGCACCATTTGCTCCTGCAGGATTGAATGCATTTGTAGAATTGTATGAATTCTGAACTACGTAAGAACGAGCATGTCATAATCATCGCTATAATATTGTCTGTGTTCAGATGTGCCCTAAGATGTAGATTGCTCAATTTGTTTCGCTTGCCATAACAGGTCTTAATACACTATCTCACTTTTTATTTGGCATTGAGATTTATTATCTGGACCCAGAAACACATTAGGGGAGAGCTCATAAATCACAATAATCATACTTTAAACTTAAGTAGAATTGGGCATGACAGACATTATGTGAACCAAGATTAATAGTTGCTTTAGAATTATGCAGGCATTAGCCCTCCAGGAAAACAAAGCTCATGATAGCCAGAGATGTGCAGGAACATCTGCAAGCAGAGCTCTTCACCAAATTGGCGTTCCCCTAATATATTGTATAATTACTTATCCAGAGCAGGTGGTAATTGAGAAGGGCTAATATAAGTAAAAAAAAGCTGCTTTGCATCTTTAAAAGGTAGGCCTTTTTCAAATTGCAGTTTGGAAATGTAACTAATATGATTACCTTTCAGGTTTTCCATAGATCTTTCAAGTTACAGTATTCCCATTTAAATTTATATTTTATAGATATGTAATAGAGGATCAACTTTAAATATTGCTGATATAATGTCTGTAATACAAAACTAAAATTCCATTCTCTCGGTAAGGAATGACTGTTGTACCATACTGTTAACTTTTATCAAAAGTGCTTATTTTTCATTTTTGTTTTTCTTTTCCTTTACAGAGGAAAGTAAAGGAAGTCGTAGGGTAAGTGTTTATGTTGAAAAATGTGGAAGCTTTATTCTTAGTGGTCTCTTTTTATTTTTTCTAAGAACACATTACTTGCATTCTAGGATTTTAGTTAGGGATGATTTTAATATAATTTTAATTACGACACAGCTACTAATATTTGGCTTTTAATTTGGTCTTAGAGGGGTTTTTATTTTGGTATTTATTTATTTTATTTTGGTATTTTATTGTTACTTGTTTTTAATATGCTGTGCACCGCCCTGAGTCCTTCGGGAGAAGGGCGGTATATAAATCAAATTAATAATAATAATAATAATAATAATCTCTGACAGATTCTAGTGCAAAATCCAGAGCTGATTTTGGTCTTTGTCTATAAGGTTATGTCAACCTAATCTCTTTGAATGTAGCCTTTATGTATTTCTTGACTTATTTTACTAGTAGTTTGGAAAGCAAAACAGATTACATCAAAGTGTTATGAATTTTTTTTCTGATTAACCTATTATGGTTAATCCATAATTAATATATATGTTTGGATTTGAATTCAATCTAGCAAAAATTATATTCTCTAATCAGAGTATAGTATAGCCCAGAGATGAACTAGGGTTTATTAGGGTTTTAATGATGTTAGTGGATTTATCTAATGAATTTTTCTGTAGTACTTAGCTATCCTGTCAGAGGCTGGACATCAGCACACAGCATATTCAAATAACCATGAAGCATCATCCCCTCGTTTCTATTTTCTTCATCCCCTCCATTTTAATTTATAGAGCAGTTACAGAGTGATGCTACATTACTGCTCCTGAATCTTTGCTACTTCGAGGTAACTTGAAAAGGCCAAATATACTTGGAGAGGAAACAGTTTATAAGTATTGTGTAGTTTCAGAACTTTTTTTCCTTGAAGGATACTAGATTGTGGTAAAACATTTCTATAGTTTTATAAACATTACTGTTAATTTTGTTGTTTTTGTTTTACCTCAGGCCGGTTGCTTTGGCTACCCACTTAGTATCTTCTTCATAGTCATCAATGAATTCTGTGAAAGATTCTCCTACTATGGAATGCGAGGTGATTTTAAAAAATTATATTCTAAGTTGGACTACTATTGATGCAGCTGCTTGCTGATTTTCCCATTAACTACTCTTATTATTTTCTTATTCTTTTTTTTTAGCTGTGCTTGTCCTCTATTTCAAGTTTTTTCTCCACTGGGATGATAATCTGTCTACTGCCATTTATCACACATTTGTTGCTCTCTGCTATCTAACGCCTATCCTTGGAGCACTCATAGCTGACTCCTGGCTGGGAAAATTCAAGTGAGTGTATATTGGTGGGAAAGCACAGTTAGGAGATTCAAACACTTTCCCTGGGGCATTGGAAGGTGGGATTAATTTCCTTAATTCAGAATTGGATCAAATTACTGCACGTTTCATTAATCAACCAAAGCTTGACTTTAATAGAGGGAAGCATATTTTCTTTCAGGCATAATGTGGGCTCTGTGTACTCCAGTAAGTAGGTAGTAGCAGGCCTAAAGGCAGAAAAATAATTTGATTTATTTAAAATAATTAAATATAGGTATCATTCTGCTTCTGTCATATTAAAATTACACTCAGTGTTTTGAGAAATGGAGCATGTCCATTGCTTGTAGGTCCTTGTTTGCACACCTTTAGTTTAATACTAAAAGAAGTACATTTTGCTGCATTTTTTCAATTCCTATCCAGTGAATAATATAATTTTCCTCTTTAAAAGATTATGGTAGTGTAGTTCTCTGGATTCTAAGGAGAAAAGTTGACTACAACCATATACAATGCACGCTTACTTCTCACCAACTCTTAAGTCAAACACAGCTTTTCCCAGGGTTGAACTGCCACTTTAGAAGGCAATTGCATGAACCCAGGAAAAAACAGAAATTTAAAAAAATTGCAGACAGGTGTAACAGTCCCTATATGCATATCCCCATATTTTTCCCTTCAAATCCCAGATCCTGCTGTCCTAATCAAGGTGCAGTGATGGAGGAATATGCATGCCTTCAACTTTTTGCTTCTACAAAAGCCATTGATCAAGTCAGTGTCAACGTAGACACCACATAAACAGATTTTTCTATGACAATCTGCCCAAGGTGGAAGAAAAAGATTACAATGCCTAGGAAACATAATATTTTTATATTTCCCACAAATCTTAAATTCCAGTTCATGCTTTGTTTTACTTATAAAATTCAGCTAAACTATCCTTTTCAGAAAAAAAAATTGTTAAAGAAAATTACAAAATTATGTCAGAGATAATTTATATGTAAGATCTTGTTAATTATTATAATGAGCATCAAGCAGGTTAATCACATCAATTAAAGAGATGTTTTGATTTCATGTTGCCATTCGCCGTTTGTTTCTGTTTTCTATCAGGGTGTCACCTGGAAGTTATTCCCTACTTTGTTGTTCTGGGAATACTGGTTTCATGGGAGATCAGAGATGACATGTCTGATGTTTCATGATCTTATTACTGCACCAGTGAAAAACTCTATAAGAAAAATATCAGTAGATTTCCCTGATCTGTTTTCCAGTGGGACCACTAACATATGATCAGGAAATGTGTACATTCATTGATGGAAGAAGAACTGATATTTCTGAAAAGGCACAACTGAATTTGTCAATTTAGAATCTTTGCTGCCTAATCAAACATACGAAGATGAACAATAAATGAACGAATGCTATGTAAATTCCATGTTTTATACTTTAATAAAGTGTTTTATTTGGAATTTATAAATCACATACAAAACAAATACAGTAAAGACTTTTGATTTCCAGACATAATTATTTTAAATACCAGATGTACATGATAATTATATTTTCTCAAAAGTGGGCATTACTGTTTAACATCCCTAGATATTTTTTTTTACAGAAGATTGTCAAGTACAGCAGATATACACAGAGAACAGAAAATACAGTTTTTCAGAAGGCTTCTTCATTGCCAATATTCAAACATGAGGTTTAAGCCACATTTATATGAAAGTTTAATACAGAAATGCATGGGCATACACACATACTGTGTATGTAAGTCCCTAGAGTCTCCAGATGTATTCTATTTGACAGTCTTTACCATTTTACTATTTTTTCACTCCATTATCAATATTTGACATCTCCTCCTAAGCAGCTACTAATATTGACAACCCAAACAGAAAAACCATCAAAGATTGAATAGCATTCAGTGATATTTACATATGTGCAATTGAGTATGCTCATTTTTTATTATTACACACTATGTTAAACTGAGTGAACCAACGTAATATTCTTGTATTAAAAAGAGAGAGAGACATCATTAAAAATACATCTTCTGTCTGTGTCCTTCATTACAGGACTATTATTTCCTTGTCCATTGTGTACACAGTTGGGCAAGCAGTCTTGTCGATAAGTTCCATAAATGACGTGATGGATGGAAATCACGATGGTGTACCAGATGACATTAACATTCCCATGTAAGTTGCACTTATCTTTATCTTCTACATGAACACATATTGGGACCTATTAGGCATTCAGTGTACCACAAATCTGTTTACTGTGTGCTTAATTATTGTAGCCTTGGTTCCTCCCTTTGTATCATCCCATGACCCCATCATGTGGCAAAGTCCAAGGAGCCTTTTTCTGCTGTAGCAACAGATCGCAGATCTGCTTTTTTAGACAAAGTGCTTCCATTTACAATCTTTTGATTGTGCTATGAAAACCATTTGCAAGAGTTTGTTTCGTTTTTCAAAATGGAAACTTTGTCACCTTGCACTCTTGATTTACAAAGAAAATGATTAAATTTGTTAGCTACAAGCTAATTTTTTAAATTCTGCTCTTCCAAACTACTACGTATATAAGAAATCCTCTCTCTGCATATTACTAATGGCTAAATTAGATGTTTGTCCCTTATGAAATCAATCTTTCAAAATTGTACTTTATAATATTAATAAATGTGTACAGGGGACAGGAAAATAAATGGTTCACAGAAATAACATGGAAGAGTTTTGGATGAACATTTTACATGTTTACAGATTATCCCAGAAAATTCTGGATATTCAGAAATACTTTTGTAATATTGCATTGCTTTTAACTTTTGCCTAGCATAGCAGTGTCTATGTCAGTTTTCATTCTTGATCTGTAATCTTATTTATGTCTTCATTATTTTCCTAAGGGTGCATATTTACTGTGCAGATGCTCCCTGGTCAGGGTTTTTCTTTCTTTATATGCTAGCCGGCTTCATCTCTAATATTTATTATTTATCATGGTTGGCTTTGAGTTTATGGGTCATGTACATATAATTTGGATCTGAAATGTATCACAATAATCACCAATATGATGTTAGCCTAGGCCTAAATCTATACCATATTAAAATATGCTTTGGATAGGGTATTAGCCACATTGCATTGTTTCATAATACATTTTTTAATTCCAGTTTTTCCAATCCTATCTTCACAGTGGGTCATCTTCAGGGTGACTAGATATATTTTGTGCTGTGATCCCTTTGGGATTTTCAGAGATCCTATTATGTGCCTCAGCTGTTTGCGCATGTAGCCCATTAACAAGTACATTTCAATGCTCAGAGTAAAACATAGATAGAAAAATACAAGTGAAAGGACCAGGAAGCCTCTGCATCACTCGCCTAGTATGGTCAATCTACTTTTGTTGTTGCAGAGCTTTCTCTATGATTGGTTTGGTCCTTATTGCTCTGGGAACTGGTGGGATCAAACCATGTGTTGCAGCCTTTGGGGGAGATCAGTTTGAAGAAGACCAGGTATCAATTTTCTTTTATTTAACTACTTACAAATATTGTAAACTCTCATCCTTTGGTTTGATTCTTGGTTGTATAACAATATTGTCACTGTATTGTTAATCAAGGAAATAGAAGATCAAGAAATGGAGCTACACATGGATTTCATTTGAATTTTTTTTTTTTTTGGTGTGGCACTATGGAGATTTCTGACCTTTTATTTACAATATGCAACTTGAGGTTCAATGGAAGTATAGCAGATCTTCATAATATTTCAAGATTCATATCAACTTCTGACTAGAATACTTGAAAAACTGCCTTTTTCTCTCCTGCTTCACCATGCAGCTTATGCAGCTCATACTTTTCCAGTACTCTATCTTTGCCACAGCTGCACTTTGGCTGACATTTCTGTAGCCAAACTTACACTTGGCAACTTTCTCCTGAGGAACAAACATAGTCATTTTGGTCCCAGTAATCCTCTGCTATCTAACTTATTTCCATGTACACTAAAACAATACAGGTAGTTCTTGACTTATAACAATTCAAGATCAGAATTTCTATTGCCAAGAAAGGCAATTGCTAAATGAGTCACACCTGATTTTACTACTATTTTACTATAAATATTAAGTGAATCACTGCAGTTGTTAAGTGAATCAAACAGTCATTAAGCAAATCTGCTTCCCCCATTAATTTTAGCTGGAATGTCGTAAATGACTATCATGTGACCTGGGACACTGCAACCGATGTAAATACATGCCAGTTGTCAAATGTTAAAATTTTGATTATGTGACTGTGGGGATGCTGTAACAGTCATAAGTGCAAATACCAATCATAAGTCACTTTTTTCAGTGCCTTTGTAACTTTGAACGTTGCTAAATGAATAGTTGTAAGGACTACCTATAAACATTCTTTTATGAAACTTTTAAAAACTATATAAGTGATTTTGCAAAAGCATTTATTTATAGACAACCTGCACTTTTATATTAAAAGAATGTCAAAAACTAATTTATAATAAGGTTCTTCTTTGTATTTCAGGAAAAACAAAGAAGCAGGTTCTTCTCTATATTTTATCTTTCCATTAATGCTGGAAGCCTTCTTTCTACTATCATCACCCCAATACTTAGAGGTACATTTTTCTACATCAGACCAATAAGTTTATCTTGATACAGGTATGGGGTGTGCTAAACATACAAATATAAGAGTAGCCATTGAAGGGGTCTGTATTAATATTGGTCTCTGTTTGTCATTGAACTAGTATACTTCTTATTAGAAACAATCTATGATTGTTTTAATCTTTTGTTATCTACTCTTGAACTGACAAAATTAGTGGACCAGTGACAAAATTAATGGACCAAAAATGCTATGGATATCATTTACTTGGACTTGAATAAAGCATTTGATAAGTAGACCATAACCTGCTACTTGACAAGATAGAAAAATGTGGGTTAGACAGCACTACCAGATGGATTTATAACTGGCTGACCAACCACATTCAACGGTTGGACCTGCATCTACATGGAGGGAAGTATGCAGTGGGATACCCCAAGGCTCTGTCTTAAGCCCAGTACTGTTCAATATCTTCATCAATGATTTAGATGAGGGGATAGAAGGGGAACTCATCAAATTTGCAGACGACCCCAAGCTAGTAGGAATAGCTAATACTCCAGAAGGATCTTGACAGACTTGAATACTGGGCCCTATCTAACAAAATGAAATTCAGTGGTGAGAAAAGCAAAGCTCTATATTTAGGCAAGAAAAACCAAATGCACAGAATAGGTGGTACCTGGCTCAATAGTAGTAACTATAAGAGGGATCTTGGAGTCTCAGTGAACAATCACTTATATATGAGCCATTTTATAATGCCTTGGTAAGACCACACTTGGAATATTGCATCCAGTTTTGGTCGTCACAATATAAAAAAAATGTTGAGACTCTAGGGAGTGCAGAGAGAAACAACAAAGATGATTAGGACCAGAAGCTAAAACATATGAAGAACATTTGCAGGAATTGGGTTTGTCTAGTTCAGAGGTCTGTAACCTTGACAACTTGTGGACTTCAGCTTCCAGAATTCCTCAGCCAGCATAGCTGATGGTTGCAGTGGATTGATGTCATAGCTGGCTGAGGAATTCTGGGAGCTGAAGTCCACAAGTCTTAAAGTTGTCAAGGTTGCAGACCCCTGATCTAGTTTAATGAAGAGAAGGATTAGGGGTGAAATGATGGCAGTGTTCCAATATCTGAGGGGCTGCCCACAAAGAAGAGGGGGTCAACCTATTTTTCAAGGCATCTGAGGGCTGGACAAGAAGCAATTGATGGAAACTAATTAAGGAGAGAAACAACCCAGAATTAAGAGATTTCCTGACAGTGAGAACAATTGATCAGTGGAACGACTTGCTTCCAGAAGTTGTGGGTGCTCCAATACTGGAGGTTTTTAAGAGGAGATTGGGCAGCTATTTGTCTGAAATGGTATAGGGCATGGGTGTCAAACTCGTTGTGTCACATAACATGTCGTGACATATCATGACTTTTTTCGCACTGCCAGAGCTGGGGTGGGCGCGGCCTCTGCATGATGCAACCGGCCCATGGGCCGGCAGTTTGACACCCTGGTATAGGGTCTCCTGCTTGAGCAGAGGGGTGGACTAGAAGATATCTAAGGTCCCTTCCAACTCTGTTATTCTGAAGTTCTCAGAAGTATAAATCTCAGCAAGTGAAACTAGAGTAGACATCCAGTAAAAAGCCCATTTTCTCTCCCTACTGTTTCTAACACAGGTCAAATGTCCTTTCTCATTATATAGCATCTTATTTGGAATCCAAGCCACAGACTCTAGTAATAGTGTGGACATTATTAATAGCAACAATTGAATGGTTTATGGAGTGCTTTTTTTGTCGTAGAACTCACCGGAACAGAGTTCTGGCAACTTTTTTTGACGGATTTTCCAAGTTTTAAAAGTAACTTTTGAAAATTTGATGTTTGGTCCATGTGGACTTGAATTGCCCTATTGAGCGTAGCAGCTCGGTGGCAAAATAATTAAAATGGTGCATGCGGGCTGCTTGTGTATCGAGTCCGATGCATGCGTACTTTGTCCGGCTGCTCGGCTTGTGGCACTGCTCCGCTTGTGATTGGTCGTGTGGTCGGATGCTGAGTGCTTACTGTGGGCAGCGACCATTATGTTTCATTACACAACTGACATGTATGGGTGTGTGTACAGTGATTGACTATGTGTGAAAGGTAAATAAAAGATTAACAAGATGTGAGTTCCGGCACCTTTTTTCTTACAAAAAAAGCACTGGGTTTATGTAACTCAGAATACAAATGCCCTGGCTATAAAAACTATGTGTGGCTATATTAATAAGATCAATATAATCATAATCTGATATAACAAAGTAATTGCACCAAATAATGATGAAATATATTGTTTATTCAATGTAAACATGCATCTATAAAAGAAGAGACCTTTGTTCTTTGCATGGAATTTTTTCCTTGCATAATCTGAATCTGGAATGGGATTGTTGCTAGTCTGAATGTATGGTATGTATGAGTGTATGTATATGTACCTGTGTGCTCTCTATCACTCTATCTCTCTTATCTCTCCAGGAAAATCTGCCCAGAGGAAATAAATGAATTGGGAATTATTTTCCCAAGGGTGGGAAGACACAGCAGCAGGAGATCTGTCTAAAGGGAAAGTCCACCATGGAGACTAAATATTTTCTCTGTATAGAGAGGATTTTTTTTAGAATAGCTTAGTTTAAAGATGGCATGAGATGGGACAATAGAACAGTCAAATAATGTGCTATATACAGTATGTGCCCTAAGTCTATAAATCATTACAAGCTGCTTATATTTCCAAATGAGACTCCCATGTATAAACTTTTGTTCAAATATAATATGTAATTTAGTTCACTGAATAATTGATAGGGAAGACCTGTTCTTTCAGGCTACTGTTTCAGAAAAGCCACAACTATGCCTCCCACTTATTTTTTTGTACAGGAGTGGAATGTGGAGTTCACGACAAACAACAATGTTATCCTCTGGCATTTGGTGTTCCTGCTGCCCTAATGGCTGTTGCACTGAGTAAGTCAGACAATTTATCAGATGTACTGCTTTTTTACTCACATATGATTAATTTTGTTACAGTGATATAATTACGGTATACTGGTAATCCACAATTTAGGACTATTTGTTTAAATTATGATGGCCTCTGGCCTCAGAAAAGGTGACTTACGACTGATTCTTGAAGTTACAACATTGTAACCCCCCCCCAGTCATGTAATTACAATTTGGTCGCTTGGCAATTGGTTTGGGTTTATGATGGTTGCAGTGGATTGAGGTCATGTGATCATGGTTTGCAATCTTCCCAGCCAGTTTCCAACAAGCAAAGCCAGTTGTGGAAGCTGGATTTGCTTAACAACTATGTGATTTGCTTAATGATCATGATAAAAATGGTCATAAAATCAGGTCTAGACCAGGGCTTTTCAACCTTTTCACCCATTGTACCACTTTTAGTATCCTCTGGAGGCAATATCCAAGTACCACCAGTCGCCTAGCAAGGTGCCAAAAACTTGATGACCAAAAAAAAAAAAAGGAAAAAAGTGATGAAGTACAGGTAGTCCTCGACTTACAACAGTTCGCTTAGTGACTGTTCAAAATTACAATGGCGCTCTTCCTCCTGTCTGAGATTTTCATTTCTGTTGAGGATTGGCAGCGGGGGTGGGGTGGGGGGGTGTTTGGTTTTTATTTCCTCCATCTGCTGGGTGGTTGCAGCAGGTTTTGGTCACTTCACATGACCCTGGGACACTGTGACCGTCATAAATATGAATGAGTTGCCAAGCATCTGAATGTAAATCACAAGACCCTGGAGATGCTGCAACATTCCAGCTGATCGGCACTTCTTCTGGGCTCAGCAAAAGCGGCAGGATCAGTACCAAGCTCCAGCTGGAGCCTGGCGCTGATCCTGGGGCTTCCACTGAGCCCTGACAGCCCTGCAGCTCCAGCCATCTCTCGCTCAGGCTTGTGCGGTGCTGCCACCGATTCAGCTCATTCCCCTTCCCCGCTACCACTTTTCTAGGATGGTCGTGTACCACCTGCCAGGTGCCAATGTACCACAGGTGGTCCCCATACCACTGGTTGAAAAGCCTTGGTCTAGACATAAGATGACTCGCTGAATTACTGCATTGCTTAGCGACCAAAATTGCAGTTCCAATTATGGTCACCACTACCCGTAATGTATTCTGGTTCATTATGATAGTTTCCTGACCATATTGACCTATTACGGGTTGTGCATGAGAGATAACTTTCAAAAGAATAATAGAATATCAGAAAATATATAGATCTTAAATTTAATAGCAAATTCTCCCTCTTCTTACTTGTTTAATACTAGTTCTTAAACTGGCTATAAATTGATTTGCTACCCAATTCCCCAACCCCTCCTTGTTGAAATTTAATCACTTTTTCAAATCTTGCTATCTTTTGGTTTCTGTCTGCAGTTGTGTTCATCGCTGGAAGCACAATGTACAAGAAAGTTAAACCTGAAGGCAACATCATGGTCCAAGTTGCTAAATGCATTTCAGTAAGCAATATATAATGCAAGACTAGTATTTTCAAGGGCAGTTTATTTTCGTGAACTTGATATTCAACTAAATCTGTATTCAGTTATTTTCTTACTAGTTGTCTCAGGGTTCCCCTTTTTTCTGAACTACATAAAAACCCTTCATCTGGATAGCAATTCTAGTTCCTTACCTAGAATTATTACAGTGTGGGATTTAGCTCTAGACTGATTGTTTGCTTGCTGATCAGAAATATTCCTCTTCCTGATTTTTGCCTAAAATGTTTTTCATTATCTTTGAAGCCTAATCTACATTTATGAAGCCAGAGCTGTTACAAATTAGGAGGAGAAATAGTGTAAAAAGCTTTCTGGCAGGCCTCTTCTTCCAAGGGTTCTTTGGTAAATAAAGCAATAGCAATAGCACTTAGACTTATATACTGCTTCATAGTGCTTTACAACCCTCTCTAAGCAATTTACAGAGTCAGCACATTGCCCCCAACAATCTGAGTCTTCATTTTACTGACCTCGAAAGGATGGAAGGCTTACGTCAATCTTAAGTTGGTCAGGATCGAACTCCTGGGTATGGGCAGAGTTAGCCAGCAATATTGCATTTAACCACTGCGCCACCATGGCTCTTATAATTATGCAATTGATCTGCATATATAATTATAATATGCAGATCAAACCTTCTTATATCCCATATGAAGAATTCTTGGCTCTTCTGCCAAAGACATCTCCCTTCAATTCATCTTGTAGAAAAATAAACAGTAAGGTACAGGTAGTCCTCGAGTTACAAGCGTAATGGAGCCTGCCCATTCCACTTGTAAATCGAAAACTCTTAGAGTGAATCTCGTTCCTTTAGCGAGATCACTGTCTTCCTTGTTAAAATGCACTCGTTAAGTAAACATGAGGTATCTCAGGGTGGGGAAGGCCATAGAGGACCTAGTGATGGAACAGGCCCCCAAGGCCTCCCTGAGCCACTAAGATACCTC
This sequence comes from Protobothrops mucrosquamatus, assembly GCF_001527695.2. Taxonomy (NCBI): domain Eukaryota; kingdom Metazoa; phylum Chordata; class Lepidosauria; order Squamata; family Viperidae; genus Protobothrops; species Protobothrops mucrosquamatus. The sequence continues at coordinate 520,973 of NW_015386111.1, read as the reverse complement.
ATGTTTCCCCCTCCCTTCCTGCCACGTGGGACTCACCTGGAAAAGGTCTGTCTCCCCTCTGCCGTGTTTCCCCCTCCCTTCCTGCCACGTGGGACTCACCTGGAAAAGGTCTGTCTCCCCTCTGCCGTGGTTCCTGCTGCCACTCCGATCTGAGGCCAGGGGACGCATCCACAGCCCCCTGCAGCCCAATCCGGGCTCCGGAGGCCTGGAAAAGACCTCCAGATCCCAGATCCATGGCCACGGAGCGATTTTGCAGCCCCTCTGCAGCCTGATCTGGGCTCTGGAGGTGTTTTCCAAGCCTCAGGAGTCTGGATCCATGACCGCAGAGTGATTTCGCGTGCCCTGCAGTCACTGGGGGGCTGCAAAATCACTGCACGGCCATGGATCCGGGCTCCGGAAGTCTTGTCCAGGCCTCCGGAACCTGGATCGGGCCTCGGGGTGGTCGTGAAAGCCTGCTCCAGCCTCAGTTCCCGGATGCAGCAGCCTGGAAAAGGCCTCTGGAGCCCGGATTGGCCACATGGTGGGCGCAGAAGGTTTCCCCCAGCTGTAAATCCAGTGGTAGAGGCCTGGAAAAGGCCTCCGGAGCCTGGATGGGGCTGTGGGAGAGTGCGGTAGCTTCCAAGGGCCTGATCCAAGCCTCGGAGGCGTTTTCCTAGCCGTTTGCACCAGGAACGGAGGTTGGGAGGGACTTCTGCATTCCTCTGGAGGCTGGATCCAGGCTTCGGAGGACTGCTCCAAGCAGCAGCCAACTCTCCTCTTTTTCAAAGGGAAAGAAACCGCGGCAGAGAGGATTTTTGTAAGGTAAGTGAGTCTGGCACAGCAGGAAGGGAGGGGGAAGCAGTTGTGAGGAGTGTGGGAGGGAAATAGGGTGAATGTTGCAGTGCCACTCAGGTCGCTCGTAAGAGTGAACGACTGCCGTGGTGCTGCAATATTCATAACTTCGGGACTTGCTCGTAAACACTAGGGGGCGCTCATCACGTAACTTCAAACGAGCGTTAAGCGAACGCTCGTAACTCAGGGATTACCTGTAGTTTAGATCTTCCTATCTAAAGCCAAAAACACAGAACAAAACCAGAACAAAATTTATTCCTACCTTGTTCAACCAATTAAATCAAATGTTTCCATAAAATAGTATGGGGAGCAGGGAGAAAGAAATATATGCAGAATTCTTTAAAATATGTAAGCAGCCTAGTCAAACCAGTTACTTATTACCTGGTTGAATAAGTTTTTAGCTTTAAGTATTTTAAAGGCTGCATCTTGGCTTTATGCTTGATAGTACAGTAAATGGTACTCTCGCTCTTTTTTTCTTTTTCTCTTTTATTGTTTCTTGAGCACTATATTTATTTTTTCTGCAAATGGAGAATAAATGAAAGCTAATATCACTGGGAGAGCTCATGTTAAATATTCCAGGAAATCAGCAGCTATCTACTGACTGATTTGTTAGTCCTAAAGACATTGTGGATATATGGTTAAGGTACAGACTAGTTACTGTATACCATAGCATTAAAAAGTTTAATGGGAAAAGTATTTTTGGAAAACAGAAATTGAACTCCATCTGGGATAAACATGGCATCTACTTTGGGGGCACTGCTATGTTGTACAAAAATTTGACACAGTTCCCCAATAAAAAGGAAGATTTATATCCTGAATAAAGCATCTATTACAATGTTTCTCAAACTTAGCAACTTTAAGATGTGCAGCCTTTAACTCTGAGAATTCCCCAGCCAGCATGAGTTGAAGTCCATGCATCTTAAAGTCACTAAGGTTGAAAAATACTGATTTAATAAGTCAGCTTTTAAATAACTGTTTGGGTTCCTTAAATTTATCATCTTGCTGGAAGTTTTTGTTCCATTTGTATTTGTAAGGAAAAGTTAAAAAATAGCACTTCCTCCAATTTCTTTAATCAAGAAATTAAAAATGATTTCTGATTTCCAAAAGGGAAATCAGAAAGTTAGTCCAGCATATTTGAAGAGCATCAGGAAGGATGTTCAAGGAAGTAGCCTAGGCTGTCTTTGATTGTTCTGGAAATGGTCTTTTGTATTATCCTTACTGTTTATTACCATAGTTAATATTGTCAAGTGTGAAGAATCAGGACTACACGTTAAGCTCCAGTTAAGAAGATATATTCCTCACACTTATTCACAAGAACCTAGTTAACTAATTGTCAGCACTGAATTGATGCTAAATAAGAGTTAACAAATTTTGAAGGGGGCTGGACTTGGATCGCCTCTTGGATCGAGAACTTTGTTCACATCCAGTTAGCACCATTTCTGTTCCCATAACTTTTGGTATTTCAGGCAGTTAACTTGGGGTACTCGCCTCCCCCAAATATTTATGAATGTAATTAAAAAAAGAATTGTGTTTTAATTAATTTGCAAATTATTTCTTTTTCAGTTTGCTGTTCGAAATAGATTTAAACATCGCAGCAAAGTATTTCCCAAGAGAGAACACTGGTTGGACTGGGCTACTGAAAAATATGAGGTATGTTGTATTATTGGCCGGTACTGAATTTCATTATATACTACTATAACAACAGCTTTGCTTTAGGTTTTACTTTGTGGATTGACCTATTTTCATTAAGTGATTGCTAGCATTGTACCATTTAAGGCCCCTGGCGGCCTTAAAATTTTGCATGCAACTTCAAAAAGATAAACATGACAGCACATATAATTGAAAAACAATTGGCATAAAACCCCCAACGTTCAGAAATTTGAACAAGTTTAAGTAAACTCAGAATAAAGGTTAAAGCATCCTGTGTATCATTTGGGAAGTTAGATTTAATATCAGTTTACTTTGAAAACACACATAAGATACTAATAATAAGCAAACAAACAAATGAACAATGCTTTAATATTTTTTCAATGTCCATAAGCTGATTAAAATAAAAGCAGTTTACCTAGTTGTAGATAGATATCTACTATATTTATCTGACTAAAAATGTGGGTCTAATAAGTTTAACTTTCAAATTAACTTTTGGACATATCTGCTTTTTTTAAAAACAGCATTCTGTTGTTTGTAGAAATCATGCATACCTTTTGTTTACATCAGGTGATGTACTTCTCATTCTCAGTTACAAAATTTTGAGATGTAAAAATAATCATTGCATTGCTTCATCAATTATGTAATTATGACTCACCTAGGTTTCAATTATAGGCATAAAAATAAAAATCCAATTTTGGTTGTAGTTACACAATATGGTTGTGGAATTTATTTATTTTCTTAGTTTGCTAAATTAACCAAATGGGGGTGGACTTATAAACATATTAAGCCAAATTGAGATAAGCAAACATAACACTTATGATCTTGTGCAAATAAACACCTAATAGAGAGTTGTTAATATGACAAGTAAGGTGTCTTATAATTAACTAATACCCATTCAGTCAACACTGATGCTGAGAAAAAATACTGATTTTAGTTACTGAAATGTCTACCTGTCAGGATCAGGTTACTTTAGCTTCCATGAATTTACCTATTTCCCCTTTATAGCAATGCAAGCAGATGACAATATCCACTAAGCAGAAGTACTTCCTTTCCTGAAGGACTGCCAAGTACACACTTGTTGATTACATGACTTCAGGGGATGGGCATAAGTATCATTTGGTTAGCACTACTATAACTTTCAATGGTCACTGAATGAATGGTTGTTAACCAAGAACTACCTTTAGTATAGTTTTTATTTTGAGGGGCGGGTAAAACATCCCACCTTTATAATATGGTTATGAATAAAGTCCTCTTCCATATCTACTGCTATTCCTCATACTTTCCTTATCTCTTGGTACCTCTCAGTAGATTAGATGCATTGTTGCTGCTTATTTCAATCTGTATATAGAGATTGGCCTCATTTTGCAGAATTTAAATATTTAATATTTGACACATAAATAAATGCAAATGAATAAGGAAGATATCTATTTAACATTTCTTGTTTTGTTCTTTTGTTACAGAAACGGCTTATTACTGAGGTTAAGATGGTCTTAAAAGTTTTGTTCCTGTACATTCCTCTTCCTATGTTTTGGGCCCTTTTTGACCAGCAGGTAAGTTGAGAGAAGAAATTGTTATTCCTTTGGGTGTTCATATGGCCGTGCAGTGCTTTTGCTATAATTGTAGATTAGGATTTAGTATTGGAAATAGACTTAAAAAAACTCTATGTGAACATTTTTATTACAGTGGAATAAAATACATAAAATATAATCCAGTGGACCACCAATGTGATTGTACATTAGAGATGGTATACCTCATTCTTCAGTTAAGTCTTTTTATAATGTTAATAAAAATTGCATCCATGTCAGGGAATTGCGCAGCTGGTGTCCAAATGGAGTCGGAGATGTTGACACGAACTTGCAGTTGTATATAAATAAATATATTTACAGTAAATAAGATAGACAAATAGTTGCATCATCAGGTAATTCAACACAGCAGGAACATCATGAGGTAAATTACAGAGAGCACGCAGTGCAGACAGAGGGAAAAAGCGGAACACAAGGAAACTCCCCCTTTTCACTCACAGCAACCAATCACAGCTCAGATTCCCTCATGCAGTGGTCAGCTTTCTTCAGCCAATTATCTATAACTATGTGCTCTTACCCATTGTCCAATCCTTCACTGCTCCAGCTATTGAATTTTAAATATCTTAACAATCCATCTTTACATACTTCCCATCATCCTACAATATTCCCTTTTGAGAAAAGTACCTTATACAAAGCACAAAAAATGGGTATAAAGTAGTAAACAAAAACAAAATTAAGAGCACAATAGAAGACAAAAATCTAACTAAATCTTGTTTACACAAAGGCCATTAATTCTATTTCTCTATACCTTTGCAAACCATTACCACTTCCACTGGGACCATGCTTCACTGCTTCACACAGTAACTTTTGTTCTTTAAAATTCTTACCTTTTTCTTTTTGAGGATATCATCAACTGTACCCAACCATGACTTTCTCTTCCTCTTGACCCATCACTCTTCCTTCATATGTTTGCTTTATAATTCAGTCCTCATTCATTCTCTCCATATGATCAAACTATCTCAAAGTATTTATTTCATTTTGGTCATTCACTTTAGTATTCAATTCATATTTTATTCATATTCCCTTTTCATCCTCGATCCTATATTTTTAGGTTTTACCAAAGTTCCTTATGTGGCATTCAATTTACTTTTATATTTTCCTGACATACTTGCCCATCACTTCCAGATAACAATGTGGGCTCTTAATCTCTTTTCCTTCTACCACTGACTTGTTAAATATTGTTAATATACTGTAGATACTTACTGTGCATCTGAGACAATTAATATTGAATTAGTGTTATTTGCTTAAAAACTTGTATTTTTATTCTGAAGGGATCTCGATGGACATTGCAAGCCACCACTATGGATGGAAATTTTGTAAGTTATTTCTTACTCAAGAACCCTCAATCAAATTCTGACTGAGTCTTTATTATGTATTTTTACCTAAAAAGTTATCCATAGTTCCTCGCTCAGCAGGTGATAAGCATTCAATTGATAGATATCCATGTCTATTCCCCTTGCTGGATTAGGGCAGTGATATTTAAATTAAATTAATTCAAAGTATTAAATTAAGTTCTTATGAGATTTTAAAAATGAAATGCATCTATTCTTTTTTCTTTCATTTTAGGGTTCTATTCAGATTCAGCCAGACCAGATGCAGGTACAGTAAGCAGTTTTTTGAATACTTTTGGGGGGTTTGAGCTATTTCCAAAAATCATTTTACTTTTTTCTGAACATTATTAATTTTCTTATTTTTTCTTCTGTAACAGACTGTAAACCCAATTCTCATTGTAATCATGGTCCCAATTGTAGATGCTGTTGTTTACCCTTTAATTAAAAAGTGTAACTTAAATTTCACGTAAGTAAATATGGACTTCTAAAAATTGTAAGTAGAAAATTGCATCAAATTCTAATGCATGAAATTTAACTTAAGTAATGTTAACATGAATGACTTTGCTTAGTTTACAAATCAAACTATAAAGGTGACACAACTAGTAAAAATACTTTTATATGAAAAATAAGTACCTTTCTTCTGATGGTAGGGCACAAACAACTAAGCAGTAAGTAATAAATAAGCATCATTCAAAATTTTCACTAATAATTAAAGTAACTTTATAAAGCAACAATCTTAATTTAGTGTTTTGCAAGTGAGAAGGATGTAGGATGTGCTCAGTGTACCTATATGAGAAAACGTATTCCTGTTAATATTTGTGTCAACTTTTACATATAACAAATTGATTGTGCTAGAATCTATTAAAATGTGAAAATTACACCTCAAAATTATTTGTCATATATCAAATGATAACATTGAGTTATGCATCTTGCTAAATTTCTTTCAGTATTCAGTTATTAAGTCTGTGTTGTTCTAAGAGTGGATAAAGAAAGGTTAAGAGAGAAAAAAACATCTATTGATTCAACATGATTTGGATCTAATTCCTCTAATTTGGTGTTGATCTCAGGAGTTATTACAATTGTATTCCAACATGTTTGAAAGACACCAGTTTGAAAACCTGTTCTAAGTCTTTCGGTATTGCAAAATGACATTTTACATTAAATGTGTATTCCTCAACATTGCAACATACTGTATTAAAGGTTTTGAGGGACTACACAAAGATTCAACAATAACGGAAATATGTTTTCAGAGAGATAAGATATATGCATCACTACTTTTAGTGACAGACATATTAGTGCAATGATGGGGAGTTGACATATGTGACATTCCACAATATTTTGGGTGACATGCCATGTTTACTAACATCCAACAACTATTCTTCAAAGCACCCCTGTTCTCACACATTTTTTTGTGACTATGGAAGCCACATCAGAATGGAGTGTGCTCTTGATGAAAGTTAAAAATTGGAGTTTAATAAATGTACAGGAAACAAAACTTGAATAACAAAATAATGTAATAAAAACATGAACAGAATGCTGGCAAGGAAAAGCATTACACGGTCAATTTCTACAAAAGGGGAAGTTAATAAAGATAAAATCTTCCAGTAGTTTATAGCTGGAACATTAAAAAAAGAAATGGAAGGCTTCATTTTGGCTGCACAAGAGCAAGCTGTAAGAACCAATTTAATCAAGGTCAGGATTGAAAAATCATCAAATGATTCAAAGTGTAGATTATACAAAAAAGCAGAAGAAATGTTGATAATATACTCAGCTCAGAGAAGAAGATTGCACAAATTGATTATAAATAATGACATAACACAGTCACTAAAACAATTCACTGGAATATCTTAAAAAATTAACAGTAATGAAAAATTGTTGGGAACACATAATCAAAAAGTAGTTGTAACTGAGCAAGTTAAAATATATATTTTTTGAATACAGACTGATAAAATCTAGGCTCATAACACATGTGATATAACTGTGGTCAAAAAGATAAAGGTGTGAATAATTGATGTGGGATACAATCCAGGGGATAGCAGAATAAAAGACAAAGAATTGGAGGAGATCACAAAATATTAAGATCTGAAAATCAAAATTGAACTATTATGGGTGCCATATCAAAAAAGTGACGGATAGCACTTAGAAAATCTGTACATTTATAAAATTTCCATCTGTTAATTGCAAAAGGCCACACTGCTTGATCTGCACATCTATGTTGGGAAGATGCATATGAAGACCAACATCAGCTAAAGAACTGGCAGCTGTGACTTCATATTATTGTGAACAATAATAGTAATTCTTAGGTCTTTGATTAAGACTTGAATTAAGTTTTCATCAGTCTTGGACTGTGAAACTAACTAAAACATAATCTGCCTATTTCAAGTGCTTGGGAAAGATTTGATAGGTGGACAAAAATGCCAAATCCAGTCTAGACATATGGCCAGCTGTGCGATTAACCACCACCACCACCATCATCATAATTTTCTTTTTAAAAGTAATTTGGAAAGGTTTGCTTTGGTTTTCTAAAAGCTTAGACTCAATTAGGAGATTTTTTTTATGAATAATGAAGTCAGGTTGAATGAAAGGGAGAATTTAAAGAAGATATGGATTAGTTATGTATTATGGTATATTCTTTTTATGTAATAATTAGAAGTCCATAATTATTTTTATTTTAATAATGTTGTTTTAATGTTTGTAGTGTTTAATTTAAAGCATTCCTGAATAGCTCTGTGTCCTTCATTCACAGGCCTCTGAGAAAGATGACGGTTGGCATGATACTGGCAGCTTTGGCTTTTGTTATTGCTGCTGTGGTACAAGTTGGAATTGATGTAAGTAAAATTAGAGCCAAATTCTGTCCAGGGATGTTTTAAATTATAAGACTTAAACTTTTGAAGTGGGGGGAATCGTCTATTCATAAATCTCTTAGATGATTTAGAATCCTGATTTTGCATTATGGGAGGGGGAACTGCTATAAAGAATAGTTTTGGTTAACTGCCCAGTTTAACAACTATTCAAAGTGACAAGAGCATTGAAAACATGACTTTATGACCAGTCCCAGAATACAGCAACCATTGTGGCATCCCCCCAGTCATGTGATCAGGCTTCAGGCACTTTGCAGTTGGTGCACTGTCACTATATCCTGTGATCACATAATCTCCATTTGCAACTTCACAACCAGTTTCTGACAAGCAAAGTCAAAGAAGAAGCTGGCATTAAAATTGAAGCTCATGGTCATGTGATGTCTCGCTTAATGACCATGTTGCTTAGCAATGGAATTGTTTGTCCCAATTGTGATTATTAAATGAGGACCACCTGTTTATCTTTCTTATATGGGGGATAGATATCATTTAAAGATAACTGACAATCAAATGGTTTGGAAAAAAAGACCTAGACTCAATATTTTTCAAATTGAGTTTCTGGAAGAGATTTCCACACCCGCTTGGTCCATTGCAGAGAGAGTAGGTTTATTTATGTATTTATTTTAACTCTCTGCCAAAAGACTCCCTAAGTCTCTTGGAGAGATATTCTTCCCTTTAGTCACTATGGCATAGCAGGTAGGGCAAATTTGTCAGCTAGACTTCAGAAGCCCCACCAAACTGGATTGGGGCTCTTTCTTTCTTTCTTTCTTTCTTTCTTTCTTTCTTTCTTTCTTTCTTTCTTTCTTTCTTTCTTTCTTTCTTTCTTTCTTTCTTTCTTTCTCTTTCCTTTCTTTCTTGAAAAAGTTTGAAAATCTCTAGCTTAGATTAGGCCTAAGTCTTTGACAAAGATTTATTTTTGAAAAGTGGAGAGAGACTGCAGAGACAAAGAATTGGTCTGATTATTAAGAAACAGGATGAGTTTATTTCTTTCCTGTCATTTTTACTCTAGCTTTATTTAAGACAGAAGTAAGGAAAATTTTGTTTTATTGATGATTTTTTTAACAATTCAGTTTTGCAGATGAGTAAATAATATTGGCTGGTGTGCCTGCTCCCTTGTCTAACAAAATTACATCCAGAAGACATCCCCTGTCTTTTCTCTCCTCCTCAAACTAGTGGTCCCAGTGAGCACAGAGCAAGACCCATTCCACAGTTGCAGGTTGCTACCCTGTTTTAGACTGTGAATTTCATGGGAAGTTTCCTTCAGAATTGCAGCATGTGCTGAGAATAAAAACCACACTGTTGCAGACAGTATACTTTAAAATAAAATAAAAAAGAATGAGCAGCCCCACTGAATACTAGCACAACCCTTTCATGGATGGTCCATTTTGTCCTTGTCCATTGCAGCATCAATGAGAGGTGATTTAAGGACTCCTATGTAGTTCATTTGTTATTACCTGGATTATAGATCTATGAATTTTGACCCTGAAGCTCAGCCTTAGTTGTAAGTCCGAGATGAAAGACATTTTACAGTGAAGCTGTTTGTGAATGGATGGGGAAATAGTGTAATTACAATGTAAACTGCCATTAGTAATGCACAGCCACATTTTGTGAATGTAAATATATGTTACTAATTCTCAAGATACTTTCAAGGTGAAGTTTGACATAATAGCACTTTATTACCTGTCTATCACAGAAAACTCTTCCAGTCTTTCCTTCAGAAAACCAGTTTCAAGTCAAAATAATAAATCTCGGAGATGCTAATGCAACAGTTGCTACTGGTGAAGAGCGCATTGTCTTGAGTCCATTTAATGCGGTATGTTTCATTTAAGTTTTATTCCAGTTTCAAAACAGATGTACTTTTAATAGGATAAAATTTCTCAGCATTAATTAGAAATTAGTGAATATACTATTAGTCAAAATACGGTTTGGGAATATGCACCTTCTCATGCATATATCATGATTTCCTACATTATACACCATCTCAGTTTCTGTTTTAATGCTAACAATTTCTACATTTCTGAAATTACGCCGTCATTCCCTTTGGGATGTGTTTACCATGCCTAAACTTGCCCATTTTTAAATTGGAACTTGGCATGAAAATTAGTATCTTTTGGAGCCTATAAACTGTATCTCATCAATACTGAAATCAGTATTTCTAACTGTTGTACTGTTTTCCCTTCCTTCTCCTTATGTAGAACAAAATTTAGGATTAGTAATTTTTAGAACACTACTCTGTCTCCCCATTCACATTACCCACTTGTAGTCCTTAGGCATGCACGGTGCTTTGTAAAGTGGCTCCACTTTAAGTTTCTTACAAAGTTATAAAGTTATAATTTCCCTCATGCCTCAGTGTAAGGCACTTCAAGGCAGCATTTTCTATGTTTTCTTTGTTTTTGACACATAATCCATAGTTGGGTGAACCTATTTGTATATATATGCTAGGAAAGCAAACAGTGGATTTCATCTCTTGTCAACATCACACAACACAGAAGAGAAATGAAACCAGTTATTCAGAAGTTAAATTTCATGTGGTACAGCTGAAATGGTTGGGAAGATACAATACAGATAGTCCTCGACTTACAACAGTTCACTTAGTGATTGTTCAAAGTTACAATGGCCCTGAAAAAAGTGACTTATGACCATTTTTCACACTTATGATCATTGCAGCATCCCCACAATCATGTGATTTACATTTGGATGCTTAACAGCTGACTCACATTTATGATGGTTGCAGTGTACCCAAGTCATGTGACTCTTTTCTGCGAACTTCTAACAAGCAAAGTCAATGGGAATCCAGATTCACTTAACAACCATGTTACTAATTTAAGAAGTTCAGTGATTCACTTAACAAATGTGACAAGAAAAGTCGTAAAATGGGGCAAAACCCACTTAACAATGTTTCACTTAGAAACATAAATTTTGGGCTAAATTGTGGTTGTAAGTTGAGGACTATCTATATTGGAAGGAAATTAATAATAATAAAATCTGATCATATTTCAACAATTCTAACTGATCAAATGCAGGAATTTTTTTTGCCTAGGTATCAAAACCCTAAAATAGGAAATATAATTAATTGGCAGATATGCAAACTACTCAGTTACATGAAAGGAATGCCAGTTGTTTTATTGTTTTTTCTTTTTATTTACAGACAAATTATATCACATATGAAATGAACAAGCAAAACGATATTGGCATAGCATATCTAAATGGATCTCTAACAGAAAAAATGATTAATATGGGAAACCACCGCCACACTCTTGCAATAAAAAATAACCCCCAAATTGAAACAAAACTGGTAAATGTATTTAAAGATTCCAGGTTCTGTTTAGATCATTTATTGTCTATTAAAAAGTTAGAGCTAGGTGTATGAGTTACAGAATGTATAAATGTGATAGCATTTCAATTATAATAGCAGAGGCTATAATAGGACTGTTGCTGCTAAGTATACACAGTTTGGGCATATGGACAGTATGTAAATAATTATAATAATTAAATAAAAAAACTCAATCCAGATGAATTAAACAACAAAATAGCAGAATAAGTTTGATAAAAGATCACAAAAGAACCATATTTAAAATAAAGTTTCATGTGTCTAAATGATAGCTTAATTCTTCTGCCTTCCCATTTGTGGGAATTTGTATTTAGCATTATACACCGGAACATAAAGAGTGTATTCATAGGAAGAAGACATCTGCCAATGTTACATGGAAATTAGTGTTGATTATATCAGGGGAAGCATACAAGTTGAATGCAATAGGGTAGGATATTTAAGTAAGTGGTAAAGCATGAAGAGATAAAGTCAAAAATGAATGCATAAATGTAGATCAAATACAAAAAAGAGAAATCAATACAAAAGAAATGGATTAAGGTGGCCTGATCCAATAAAGAGAATGAATGATAATTGAATCACAACACAAATATCTGAAGAAAGACTGGTTGAGCCAAGATGAAAGAAAGTATCAGAAAAGTTGTGGCTAGATGGAATTAATAAGACCCCCAAAAAGAGAAGATTGCACCCAAATTGACAATAGCCCAATGCTGGAAATCAGTTTCCCCTTCATTTGGTAAATGGTTAAATGATGTACGGTATTATATATGATAACCGTGGAAAAGTTAACATATCAAAAATGTATTACAGGACCATTTTTAAATTATATATAGTATTCTTTTATGAACTTTATTAATAAAGGTAAGGTTGAAAATGGGATCAAAATATAATAATAGTAATATGAATGCAGAAAGGTATGGATATATTTTAGTGCCACCATAAATTAGATTTCATTAGATCTCCTTTCATCTCCTGCTTACATGAATGGTATGTGTTTATGTATTTTAAAATCTGGAACTAATATACATATTGTATTCCTTATTATTCCTATAATCTCATGTCTTTGTCTGTAGGGAAAGCTAATCAGGCTCTTTTCTCTATCAGGGTTGGGGCTGGCTTAAAATCCCGATTGACAGGATTTGTTCTAATCTTAATTGTGGTTAAAATAAAGTTTCATATATCTGTTAACATAGTTAAGATTGATAGATGTATTCATGGAACACACTCCAGAAAGCAATACAAATGTTGAGGAGTTGAAAGCAAGGTACAGAATGTGCATCAATCCAAACTAACAACCATTGTTTTTGTTGGATTTAGTCATTTGATTTAGTCATACAACATTTAATTAAATATTTGTGTTATTGAGATATAAGCATGTTTGTGAACAAAAATCGTGAAAGCTGCCTATGATATAAAGAAATATAACTGTTTCATGTGGATTTTATTACATTATTCAAGCTATTTCTCCTCTTAGTTTATAGATGGCATCACAGAAAAACCAGAACAAGGCAATAATATGATCAGGTAATAAAAATTAATTGTGTGAATTTATATTTTGTTGTAGTTAATGTTTAATTTTATTAAGATATTCATATGATAAGAGTCTGGAACCAAATATTGTGGCAGGGATTAGTTGTTTTGACATTGAAGCCAGTCCTGGAAGGCTCTACTATCTAGGTATGATGATACACCACAAACCACAGGTTTGTCTGCAGGTCACTCTCTCTTATAAGAAACTACACTAGACTCCATTGTAATAGCCTGTCACTTGCAAAAACAAGACAAGAGAAGTTGAGATATCATGTACTGTATGTAGAGCATCTCTAGATTGTAGGTGGGAGAGAGTGGAAGCTGTACCTTTTAAAGGCAAAAGTTCTTTAGATTTTTAGATTTAATCTAAATTATAACGCCATTAACTGCATAACTAAATTTTTTATCTTGTCAAAGAATTTTTGGAGCAAGAAAGCTTTTGCTATAGTATTACTAAACACTTGCAAATCTCTGTTAATAATATTTAAGAATAAAATGTCAGTACTAAGGAAATACCAGTTAATGATAATAAATGGCTAAAATACCTTTCAATTTTTTTAATGCAACTTTTTAACTTTTTAAAGATTTATAAACAGTTTGGATTCGGTTATTAATATCACTATGGGTGATGTGAATTTTGGAGAGGTGATGAATTTCTCAGTCACCAACTACACTGCTTTTCAAAGTGGATCGTAAGTATTCTTTAACATTATGATAGAACAGCTTTCCTCCAACTGGTGCTGCTAGATGTGTTGGGACTTCAGTTCTCAAAACTAACAGTTGCAAATGCAATGTTCCTAGAGGGTATCAGTATGGGAAAGTATGCTGGTAAGATGGAACTGATATAAAATGACTGTTAGTCCATAAAAAAATAGGTACAATTAATGTGTATATCTCACAGAATAGACTAGTACAGTGGTGGCAAACCTATGGCACGCATGCCAGAGGCAGCACTTGGAGCCCTCTCTGTGGGCACATGCACCGTTGCCCCAGCCTTGTCTCCTCCCATGGCCCCTCCTCACCAGCAGCCCCCCCAGAGGAGAGTCGTCCCCGGGCGTGGCCCACGTGAGCAGCCCAGCCAAGGACATGGTAGCCGGGCAGCGGGGACAAGATTCCGCCCTTGCGTCCCATCGCATGCAGATGATGCCGTGGGGCATGGGCGGAGGGCGTGGTTGCCATGGTGCTGCTGGGCTGCCTGAGTGATCTGTGGCGGGCCGTGGAGGTGGTGGGGTGGCCCAGCGGGCAGGATGGAGCAGGGACGGGGACGGGGGGCGGTTTTTGGGCACTCGGTCTCTCTCTAAAAAGTTCGCCATCACTGGACTAGTAAGTTTCAATGAAGGAGAATATTTGTAGCTCAGGGTTGAAATGAGGGGTTCTTGGTGCTCTCTGAGCTTGCTTGTTTTCTTGCAGACGTTTCATTACTTAATTAGGTTACATCATCAGTGCTAGTGGGATTAGCACTGATGATGTTACCTAGTCAGGGTAGTGAGACGTCTGCAAGAAAACAAGCAAGCTCAGAGAGCACCAAGGGCCCCTCACTAGTAAGTTTACCTATAATAAAGTTGGGTTTAAGCTGTGATCTACTGGTTGATTGACAACTGTGCTGAAGAGTTCATGTCTCATTTTTCTTATCTACATTAGATTCTAAAATTGTTTTTAGCCTTTGGTGGAGATAATGACTTCTTAGGAGGTCTAACCTTTGATTGAGATAATCATCAAGGTCTAGGCATTCTAAAAACAGTGGCAATTCCCCTAAGAATGTTGGTGGCCTTTTTTCCCATCTTGTCCTGAAATAATTCAGTGTGCATCACACATGAGTAGGTAAAATTGCTACGATTGTCACAGCTGGCACAAAAATGATTTAAAAAATATGAGAAAGCAAATATGAGAAGAATGAATAATGAAACTAATGGACCTTTGAGAAACAAGTTCTAGGATAATCAAAAGTGGGAAAGGAAAAGAAAAAAAAGTAGAAATGGAGGGAGACAAGAATTCCTTTTAAACTTTCTTACCTATGCCCATTACTTCTTTTCATCATTGGTGAAAAGAGGTGAAGTGGTGAACACTGAACAAGATAACATTTGAGTTGAAATAAAACAGAATTATTTTGGTTGATTTTGAAAGGAAAATATTTCATAGAAAAAGTGAAACAAATGATGTCTGTTACTTCATTAATGGAATATTTGAAAAGAATCCTAGATATAGGCTTATCAACATCTATACCTTGGTAAAACACTGAAAGCAGCTGCTGAATTACAAAAAGAGAAGAAAAGTTCTTAGGTGTTCACTGGATCCTGGTTTGTAGACTATAATTGCCTGCTTTGGGTTAATCACCATTTGGTAGCAGACTTGTTTCTTTTCTGCCTGTTCAGCCAGCCTATTTTGTAAATTGCATGCTCTTTCTGTGATTATGTAAAAGAGCTTGGCAAGTTTCTACATTCTAATGAGACAATTGGAAGAATGTTGTGCTGGTTGTGCAGGTAGTAGGAACATGTAATGATGTGTTGGGAATTGTCACAAACTATTTTAAAAAGTGCCTGCTACACCCATTTTACGATCAGGAATTAATGTTTGCAAACCTACCTTGGGGTGATGCTTATAATATGAATTGGCTTTATTTACATTTATTTTTGATATTCTTTCCAAAATTTGGGTATAGTTTTCAAAAAAAAAAGTTCTGTTTGGAAATTACGTTATCAGTACCTAATTTTTCCTATTGCTTTTTCTAGAAATAATATTACTGTTAAAACTGATAATAAAGAGTGTACAGTTCCATCCATGCCATTTGGTTATGGCAGTGCTTACACTATTATAATCAAAGGGGTAAGTTCTAAACTTTGTGCCTAAATTGACAAAATATTTACTACATAGCCAGTCAAAGATTTAAACACCTAAAATAAGATCTTAGTTGAATTTTTAGCCCTGTCACCTTCTTATCTTAATGGTTGTTACACTGTCACAGGTGTCAAATAAAAGAGGAAAGCAAAAGACTAAAGTTGTATTGCTTTATAGGCAGATGTGTTTTCATGAAAGTTTTGTTGTGGTTAGTAATGGAAAATACAGGTAATGTAAATAAGGAGTGGGTTTTTATAATACAAAAGCTTTTGGTCATCACTTGAATATGGTGTCCCTAACAGTGTGATCAAAACCTTGCCATTTTTTAATATTGGTTCTGGCCACCATCTTGACTCACTCCCTGAGGACACCCCTGATAAAGTCAGAAATCTCTCCATAGGTTTTTATGAGAACGTGTTGCCCAGATACTATCTTGTTTTAGGGTTGTATTTATTTTTTATGTTATGATTTATGATCTATCCAAAGGAATTGTGTGACGTTCAAAACTAATTAATTTGAAAAGCTTCAAAAAATATTATGGAAAACAAATTGTTCATTTTTTATGATTTTCTGTGTTCTGTATGGCTTGACTTGGGGAATATGAAATTATCATATAATCTTGAGAGGGCAACAGATTTCCCCCTCTATGCTGCAAGTTTAAAATGGAAAGATTTGCTTAGATTGAGTGACAATATGATTATGGAGATATATGATGTTTTTCTATTTTATTCTTCTTTTATGGAGGGAAAGGAGGTCATCTTCAGTTCAAGACTGCCTACCTTTCAGATAAAAATGAGACAATGACAATAAAAGAAATTACATTTTGGTATTTTTTCCTTATTTTAGGAAAAGGTACTATATGAATAGTAATATATTTTGCTTTCTTTCAGTGTACTGGAAAAGCATTAAACGTTAACTACACTGAAGATATTCAAGCCAACACAGTCAGTATGGCATGGCAAATCCCCCAGTATTTCATTATTACTTGTGCTGAAGTTGTCTTTTCAGTGACTGGACTCGAATTTTCATATTCACAGGTATCTCACTTGGCTTTACAACAGTCCTGCTGTGTGGAATGTTGTACTGTTGACAATGTTGTTGTTGTTAGTTGCAAAGTCATGTCCGACCCATCGTGACCCCATGGACAATGTTCCTCCAGGCCTTCCTGTCCTCTACCATCTTCTGGAGTCCATTTTAGCTCACGCCTACTGCTTCAGTGACTCCATCCAGCCACCTCATTCTCTGTCGTCCCCTTCTTCTCTTGCCCTCAATTTTTCCCAGCATTAGGCTCTTCTCCAATGAGTCCTTTCTTCTCATTAGGTGGCCAAAGTACTTGAGTTTCAACTTCAGGATCTGGCCTTCTAAAGAGCAGTCAGGGTTGATCTCCTCTAGGACTGTCCATCTTTTAATTTCTTGGCTGCAGTCCCCATCCACTGGAGAAGGAAATGGCAACCCACTCCAGTATCTTTGCCGTGAAAATCCCATCGACAGTACCAAAAGACCATTGACAATATAAGGCACTTTTTCAGAAAAATCTGAATGTAGAATTTGGTTTATCATGAGAAAAAACTCAGCTCAACCACAACAACCCATTTCAAAATGGTTTCCTCAGAACAGGCCACTGTGAGATGGTTGAGTTTTGTTTACAATGAAGTTCTTAGGACTATGTGGATCTGAAGCATTTTGCAAATCTTTAAAACTAAATATATCTTACTAGATTTTGAAACAATGTTTAAAACTATTGAATTGCATATCTTATTTCTGTTAGGCACCTACCAACATGAAGTCTGTGCTGCAAGCTGGCTGGTTATTGACTGTGGCCTTTGGCAATATCATTGTTCTTATTATAGCTGGTGCTTCAAAACTTGATGAACAGGTAAATGATTATTAACCAAAACAAAGCATTGATAAACTTTGCTAATCAACAAAGAATATAGAATTAATCTCCACAATTTATTAGTTTTAGTGTGTCATTTTAAGATATGCCTGTATTGTTGTTACCTGCATATAGCTAGCTACCTGTTGTTATCTATATTTGAATTGATCTGGAAACTCATTCAATAAACTACTTATTTACTTAATAATCAAATACAGTAAACAGAAATATATTGTATAAATCAATAAAACAAAACCACAAATAGCATTAAGAAGAAAAATTAGATCTTAAATCCTAGAAAAAATATTTTTTATCTAGGACTAAAAAGACTGACATGTTGATGGTGGTTGGACTTCCTTGGGATGGGTACCTCAAAATACCTATCAACAAAGACTTCCTTGATGTTGCTACATGTGGGATCCAAAAAGAAGAGGCTTTTTGTTTTTTTTAAAAATGATAAGCTATGAATAAGGTGTGGGAGTTCTTCTCTTAGTATATGTGGAACTTTAATGGTCAAACCCCATTGAACTGAATTGGCCCTGAAAAAAAAAAAGAAATCCTTGTAGACTAACATATTATGAACATAACTTGTCTGGGTATTTTTAAAAAAATATTACTTGTAGATCTATTTTGTAATAGACTGTTTTAAATAGAATCTCATATACAGTGAAGAACTCTACAGTATTGCAATCAAAATGGGAGATTATGGCAGCATGGATCACTGCAGGTAGACAGTCTCCTTCTAGATCACGGGTGTCAAACTCGCTATGTCACGTGACGTGTTGCGACGTATCGCAACTTTTTGCATTGCCAGCAATGAGATGGGCGTGGCTTCGGTATGATGCCACGCCGGCAGTTTGACACCTGTTCTAGATAGTGTCATTAAATAAAGCTGGCAAGTGATGATCTTTTTATATTAAAATACCCTATTTGCAAAAATGGACATTTTTTAAAAAACTAAGCCTAATTGCTCTACCATTGGGCTGTAGGCTAGGACATATCTCTAGGCAAGCAATTCCCTATCTTAATCAAAAGACTAACGATACCATTGTAGGCATGGCTGCTGAAAATCAAGATATCTATTCCAAAGGAACTAAAGTTGAAGCCTTTTCCAAATGATACTTTCCCCTTTATTGCCCAGTAAATTTTAATCCCTTTAAAAATGTCTTCATGTGTATGCCAAACTTGTCCAGAAGAATATGTGTATTGTTTGCCTTAACTGTATGTTCTAATTGAGCCTTACTTCACAGGATGATCATGGTTTACATTAGGTAGGGGAATCAGGTTCTCCTGATGTTAATGATCTAGCATTACCTGAAGCCTAAGGCAGAACAGCCAGTATTGAGAGATGTCATTGAATGGTCAGATGCTGAGAATTGTCACTGGGTCAGAATTTCCCCAAATCTGACTCATACCAGGTGGACTGCAGGCTATAATATAAATATCATGGACTGAAGATCAGTGCTCTTACTGCTGAGGAGTGAGAAATTGAAGACCTCTTAATATCTAGAAACTATTAACATGTTGTAGGTGTACTTCACAAGTCTAGTGACATCTGGTGTAAAATGAATCATGCAATGTGATATCATCTTCTAGATGTGTGGTTGTAAGATAGTGAAGGACATTGTGCATACATACAACTTGTGGTGCTTTAGATATAGCAATGAAAGAAAAGGTTGGAAAGTTTCTACTAAAATGTAGAAAATGGAAAGGATTTCCAGGGTGATCCAAATATGAAACACCATTTTAATTTGCTATATTAATACTAGTTCCTGCAACTGCCTTAGAATTCAAATTGCTACTTGATTCAATTGAGGCTATTCTGAAGCCTAAAAGATAGTAATAATTTTTGCCTTATAGAAAAGATAAGACCATTCTGTTCTCTGAACCAATGTAAACATGATTATTCGTTAACAAGACTGTAATGTGCAAAAACCTTGTTTACATCTTTTTTTTCTCCCCCCCCCCTCTTCTTTCACAGTGGGCAGAATATATTCTCTTTGCAGCTTTACTGTTTGCAGTTACTATAATTTTTGCTATTATGGCCTACTTTTACACCTATGTTGATCCAGCTGAAGTTGAAGCACAGTTTGCAGAAGAAGAGAAGAAGAAAGAAAAAGAACTGGAAAAAGAAAAACATACGTATGAAAATGAAGTTGCATCAGATCTACAAACTAAGATGTGAAAATATGTTTGAAATCAGAATAAGAATGTAAATTAACACGAACATTGCACCTGAAGTTTGAGATTCATAAGGGACAAGCTGGATAAACTGTCTTATTGAACAGGAATGAGTAAAGAGTACCACAAAATGAATACCCATGCCTGTGGCTGAAGATTAAGAAATCAGTTCTCCTGTGAAGAACAGAGATTTTCATTTTCTTAGTCAGCAGAAGGCTGCACTTAAGATAACATCTGAATCTAGTTGCACTTGGCCATTGTGAAAAGACATTCAGAGTGTTATTTTTATACAGAACTACTTTAATTTTATATGGAAGAAGGTAAATGCTCATAGCAAATAGACATTTATGTCTCCTGCTATACATAGGCCCAATGATTTGCAAGTGTTTTTATGCTGCCGTACCAAATAATGTTTATGTTATATATATACTTTTTCCTGGAGATCGATCTGAGCCAGCTAAATGTTTACAATCGGGTACTGCACTAGACACCTTCATTTTCTGCCAGAGGATTCTGCCAAGCCTAGCTTTATACAGCTGCTGTGGTTGAGATGAGGGGAAAAAAAGAATTGCATTGTGAGACAATCAAGGCAAGTGAAATAAAACTTGGTTCTTACCATTAGAGTCCAAGCTTTCTTTTTCAGAAGAAGAAGGTAACCAGTTTTTACCATTTGCAGTGGTGTACTTTCGAATAACGTAATTGAAGCTCTACCCTGCTACACTTGAGTTGAATTGGTTGGGATTGTAGTGAAGAAGCTGTAACGGCTTTTTTTTAAGTACAACATTCATTACCTTAATGTTACACTCAAATCAATCCTCATTTCTGTTTAAAGCAGTGTGATCCAGTAAAACAACAAAACATGGGGGCAGGAAGGGGGTGCTGATGATAGAAACACTGCCACATTTCCAGGCTTTATTTTTATATCTCTGAATGGGGAATCTCCAGAACTTTTTCCTCTGTACAGTTCAGATGTGCATGTTGAGCGTGGCTGCCTTAGCAAGAACTTATGACGAAGACGTAAGCCACCTAGAGTCATCAGGGCTGAATTGGACAGCCATATAAGTTTGTTTAATAAATAAATATCTATACAGGTAGTCCTTATGACCAAAGTTACATATGTTGCAGCTCCCTTGTAGTCACATGATTACGATCTGAGCATTTGGCAACCCATTCTTTCAATAGATTGCCAGTGCCTCACGATCATATAATTGTCATTTACAATCTTCCCCAGAAAGTGAGTGGGGAAGCTGGCAGGGAAGGTCAAAAGTTACTGCCGCCTACTGAGAGGACTTCCTTCTCTGGGGAAATTCAAGTATAATTTTCAGACTCTGCTCTGGACTGAAAATCCTGCTTTGATTTCTACATGGAGGATTTGCAGACTCAGAATGGAGAGCCAGGTCTCTGCTTAATGACCCATAGGATTGTTTAGTGACCGCAATCGGGAGTGCAAGGATTGCAGTCATTGAGTCAAGTGATCAGATGACATCTCCTTAACTGTTTTGCTCAATGACCAAGATTCTGGGTTCCAACTGTGGTTATAAATCGAAGACTACCTGTATTCACCTGCACTCTGTGCTACAAACTAGCCAATACCTTGTGTGAACCCAGATTCTGTAGTTATAAATGAAAATTAACTCAGTAGTATATTACACTTATTTATCACATTAAATGCATTGATAACATGCTCACTCAAGTATTCTACTTATGACACCCACTCAGTATTACCTAGACCCCTTGAGTAGCCTTCTGATTGCACAGATGTAGTTTTTATTGGTGCTAAGTCTGTCGTTGTGGGAAACCTTCCAACTGTTTTTTTTTTTATGAAAACTCAAACTTTTATTTAGAAGGTAACTGTTGTATTCCTGATTAACATTCTGGGTTGTGGGTTTTTAAATAGCATCACAAGAAGTGGACTTTACACATCTTTCATCTTCCCTAATCTTGATGCAGGTGCAGATGTAAGTTTTATATATTTTGTACATTAGTGATAGCATGGTGTTTAGTCCAAGATATTAATATATTTTTTCATTAGCTAACAAATCTGGACTGCAAAAGTCCAGATGACAACTAGATGGAAGCAGAGTTAAGTTTTCTTATCTCCTGCTATCATAGAGATCATTTGGACCTTTGCAGCCTACATGTGGGCATTCTCGCATCATTATCCTGCCTGCTTTTTTTAATATATATTTTAAATTATTTTTATCTTACTCTTTTCTAGTCCAACCACGTCCCCTACATGGATTCATGTAAATATTTCTAATACTGAAATTTCCAAAATAGTGCTCAGAGGTACCTCACTGAACACCTCCCAATTTTCCTCCCAAAGTCCTGGGAAGTATGTCCATCAGTGGTAGAAAAGGGTATTCCATCAATCAATCTTTATTCAGTTATTGATCAGCAGATAATCCACCATTGCAATTAATTAGGATAAAAAACATTGTTCTAAAATATCTAAAAAGAGGATTAAAATAAATACTAATAATAGAACAATACTTTGCTGTGGCCAAGGAAATAAAATTAGACTGATCCAATAATAACAAGATAGAACAAATCAGAATGATCAGGTTATTTAGTAAAGAATGGAGATAATAGTTCCTGGCGAGTATCTGCACAGAGGAGGCAATACAGAATAATGTATTTCAATTATTCCTCCACCACATGAACACAGTCTCTGCTCAAAGCTCTTCTGGTATTTTCCTTCAGTAACAGCTGTTAAGAGGGCATTGAATCTGGCCAAAGATAAAATCCTCCTGAATTTTGGCCTTGTTATGTGGCTAAGATGTCTAGCTGGTTGGAGAAGATGTGCAGAATGGTTCAAAAAGATGTTTCTAGGGAGAACTGAAAAGTCTGCTGTTTGAGATCAACTAGTGCTGTGATGGCGAACCTTTTAGAGACTGAGTGCCCAAACTGCAACCCAAAACCCACTTATGCATCGTCGAGTGCTGGGTGGGTGTGGCCCATTGGCTGGGTATGGCCAATTGGCTGGGCATGGCCAATTGGCTGGGCGTGGCTGCAGTGGTAACGGCAGACTGGGTGGGACTAAAATGTTCAATCAATCAATTCCAACTTTGCAAGATCTTTCCCCCCCCCCAGTTGAAATTCACTGATTGAACCTTTTTTTTTTTTTTTTTGCACACGGCAGCGGAGGCTTAAAGCAAAAAGGTTTTATAAAACCCAGCTGAAGGCCTAGGACTGGGGCGACGGCGCGCGTGCCCACAGAGAGGGCTCTGAGTGCCGCCTCTGGCACCCGTGCCATAGGTTCGCTACCACTGAACTAGTGGATGTTCATAACCCATCAAAATAATGGCTGCTCGTGAAAAGTATGTTCCTTGCTATCAACAACGTATACTCTTCCTTGCAGTAAGTTAGTGTTCCATGATATGATTTTTACTATGTTTTGTGTGAATTGAAAAGCAATCTTCTCCATTTTGCAAGTGCACGCATGACATACTTTTTAAAATTTCAGGTATTCCCACTTCCCCAAACAACTTGGGGATGGCTTTATAAATTTCTCTCTCTGCTAGTGAATAATCTTTTTCAGGTCCCCAGAAGGTACATTCACCACACAAGGAGGAGAAATTGGTCTACTATCCCTCCTTCACCCTTCTGCCTTATTAAATATACATACGGAGCTCCGCCACATCATTATCTGTTCATTTGCAAAGCATCCCAAAGGCCCTTTAAACTCAATGATCGTCTTTCTCCACATTGTCCTCGCCACTCGGGGACCTCAAACATGTTTAGAATTACCCTGAGCAATCAAGGAGCAACATTACACAATGCTCCAGATGAAAGAAAGCTCTGCTTCAGTTCCTGGTGGGCGGATCAGTCAGCTGATACATTCTCAATTTTCCTTTTTGTCTTTTAATTATCGCAAGAAAACAGTCTTTTCTCAAGCTGGACTGTAGGACATCTTGAGGGCATCTACACAACCTAGGATGATCTTGTGCAATCCATTTATGGAATAGGGCGGAAGAAAAATATTTTCTTCTGCCAGAGAAGCAAAGGACTAGGGATTTTGCAGTAGATACATATTGTGGCTAGTGCCCAGAACTATAGTAACATCTTGAAGTAGCTGGAGATTATGTCCAAAGAAAGTTTCTATATAGCCCTCAATAGGCAATGACTAGTTCAGAAGAAATCAAGAAGTACCGTTTTTAATTGCATCTATTTCTTTATGGAATCGTTGGATTACGTAGCTTCTAATCCTTGGAACCTCAAGTGTTTGTTTTAAACCTTATACTCTCTTCCAGTGTATTGTATATTCAGGGTCAAATGATTGTACTTTGGACAATTAGGAGAAGACCTAGATCTCTTGAAAAGGCTCTAATGCTGGAAAAAGTAGAAAAGGACAACCAGCAGCAGGGTAGATGGACTCAGTTACAAGAGTGATGGGTGCACTATTAGAAGACCATGTTAGGGGACACATTGTCATGGAAGAAATCTATATATGTGGTTGCTAAGAGGTGACAATGACTTGATGGCACATAATCTATGTACTACTGTACTAAAACTCTCATGTCTGTGATCTTTAACTGGACATGGGTTTGGCTAGTCTAAAGAAAAGAAGAAACAGGAGACACGATAGCAGTATTCCATTTGAAGGGCTGCCACAAAGAAGACGGGATCATGTTATTCACCAAAGCACCAGAGGGCAAGACAAGAAACAATGGTTGGAAACTGATCAAAGAGAGATGCAACCTTGAATTAAGGAGAAACTTCCTGACAGTGAGGACAATTAACCAGTGGAATAGCTTGCCTCCAGAAGTCGTGGGCGCTCCATCACTGGAGATTTTTAAAAAGAGGCTAGCTAGATAGTCACTTGTCTGAGATGGTATAGGTTCTCCTGCTTGAGCAGGGGGATGGACTAGAAGACCTCCAAGGTCCCTTCCAGCTCTATTCTATTCTAATATTCTAAACATCACAGACAAAATACAAAACCTTTTCAACCAAGTTATCTCAAATGGGCTAAACTTACAGAAAGCATCCAAAATCCAGGACCCATGACTCTCCTGAAATTGAAATTTGGCACATTTTTGAATTTCATAAAACAATTAGCAAAGTTTTTTATGACATAATACAAAATGTCATGAAGCATTTTATATGGCCAACTCCTAATGTTTGACAGTACTAAACAGTTCAACGTGGGCTATTTTCAAAGCAGATTCATCTCTGAATATCTCCCTGAACTTTTGAGAACTTTTCCAGTATATTAGAAGGTCTGCCATTGTTGAAGGAATTGAGGAATCTGGTAATATCTCTGCAACAATGACCCAATAGGTCACGGGTTTTCTAGTACAGAGGTCCGCAGCCTTTTGGGCACCAGGAACCAGTTCTGTGAAGAGAGGTTTTTCCACAGACTGGAGGGGGTATGGTTTTGTGTGCTGCCTGCATCTCGTGGATGGGGCTTTGTTTGTGTGGCCCGGTTGCTGGCATGCCGCAGCCCGGTACTGGTCCACGGACTGGAGGTTGGGGACCCCTGGTCTAGTATACTATTAAAACCCTCGTAACTGTAACCTTTAACTGGGTGAAATGGTGCATCATAGACAAAATCTTTTCAACCAAGAGTAACTTACAGAATATGGAATAACTTACAGAATATATCCAAAATCCAGGACCCACGATTCTCATACAATTGAAATTTGGCAAATTTTATAAAACATTTTATGACATAAAAAAATCATAAAGCATTTTATGAATGTCATAAAACATTTCCTGTGGTCCTCAGCTGATGTTTGTGCAATACAGCTCAACATGACCTACAGTCAAAGCAGATACTGTACATCTCTGAATATCTTCCTGAATGTTTATGATTTTTTCCAGCACATAAGAAGCTCTGCCATTGTTGAAGACACTGAGGAATCTGGTAAAGAAATATCTCTGAAACAATTAAAACTTGCTCCTTAATAACCTAAAGTATTGTACTCTAGATCAGGGCTTTTCAACCTTTTCACCCATTGTACCACTTTTAGGATATGGCAATATCTGAGTACCACCAGTCGCCTAGCAAGGTGTCAAAAACTTGATGACCCCCCCCAAAAAAACCACAGGAAAAAAGTGATGAAGTACAGGTAGTCCTCGATTTACAACAGTTTGCTTAGTGACTGTTCAAAGTTTCAATGACACTGAAAAAGTCCCCCCCAAGCCACAGCCGAGCAAGACACCTGCCTGTCCGCCCGGCTGCGCTCTTCCTCCTGTCCGAGGTTTTCATTGTTGTGAGCATTTCTGTTGAGGATTGGCAGCGGGGGTGGGGTGGGAGGTGTTTAGTTTTTATTCCCCCCATCTGCTGGGTGGTTGCAGAAGGTTTTGGTCACTTCACATGACCCTGGGACACTGTGACTGTCATAAATATGAATCAGTTGCCAAGCATCTGAATGTAAATCACAAGACCCTGGAGATGCTGCAACATTCCAGCTGATCGGTGCTTCTTCTGGGCTCAGAAGCGACCGGATCAGTGCAGAGCTCCAGCTGGAGCCTGGCGCTGATCCTGGCGCTTCCGCTGAGCCCTGACAGCCTTGCAGCTCAAGCCATCTCTCTCTCAGGCTTGTGCGGTGCTGCCACCGGTTCAGCTCATTCCCCTCCCCCGCTACCACTTTTCTAGGATGGTCGCATACCACCTACCAGGTGCCAATGTACCACAGGTGGTACCCGTACCACTGGTTGAAAAGCCTTGCTCTAGATGGCTTTATTATGAATACAAGAATTAACAATAAGCAAAGTTCCAAGTTTTTTCTCAGATTGCAAAGGAAATGCACAGAATGGAGGGGCCAGCAAATATGGCATTATATCTTGACATCTGTTTCTATGCAACAGGACTGGGAGGGAAGGAAGGAAGGGAGCCTTCAAATGCAGCAGGGTTGTTTGTATGTGCAGGGGGAGGAAATCATTACATTATTTATTTATTTATTTATTTATTTATAATTTAATTTATACCCCGCCCTTCTCCTCATGGGACTCAGGGCGGCTAACAGCCTCATAAAAACTACAATACAAATACAATAATTAAAAGCCGAATTAAAAAGAAATATTTAAACAGGCCGATCAATTAAAATTACCCTTAAAAATCCCCTGAAACTTTAAAATCATTAAA
>NW_015386111.1:489124-491092 GCF_001527695.2 Protobothrops mucrosquamatus | reverse complement strand
GGCCACCGGGGCCGCCAAAAGGGCCACCCGAAGGCCACCGAGGCTAGAGTGGTTTGCCCAGGGGCCCATTGTTCCTCAGATTCTTAAAAGCCAGAGGATCACCCACGGGTCGTCGGGGCCATCGGCGAGGCCGTCCGAGGTCTCCAACAAGGCCACCGCCGAAGCCACCGCCACCGCCGCCGGGGCCCCAATTATGAAGTTTGCAGCATTTGCACAATGACACTCATATCAGATAGCTATGAGTATTTCATTAATGAGGGAAATAAATGTAAATGAACAGAGAGGGGAACAATTGAAACGATCAATCAAGAATATAAAATTCCAAAAATTCCATGTTATTATAATTTGTATAAATTCTACAAATGAGAAATGTTAAACTCTCCAAATGAGAATAAAAAAAGTTTCTTGGCTGCCTTTTTTCTCATTAAGCCAAACTAATTATTTTAATTATGTTATAGTTCAGCATGTGTCAGTTTATCCATTACTATAATCAATATTTCACCAATAAGTTATATACACAAGTAGTCCTCGACTTATGACCACAATTGAGCCAACCATTTCTGTTATTGAGCCGTTTGTTAATGAATTTTGCCCCATTTTACTACTTTTCTTGCCACAGTTAAATGAATCACTACAGTTGATAAGGTAGTAACCCAGTTGTTAAGTGAATCTGGCTTCCTCATTGATTTCGCTTGTCAGAAGGTTGCAAAAGGGGATCACGTGATCCTGGGACACAAGGACTGTCCTAAGTATGAACCAGTTGCCAAGCATCTGAATTTTGATCACATGATCATGCGGATGCTGCAAAGATCGTAACTGTGAAAAACGGTCATAAGTTACATTTTTAGTGTCATTTAACTTTGAACGGTCACTAAATGAACTGTTGTAAATCAAAGACTACCAGTAATTATATCTCAAGGAAAACTATATGCAAATACATGCAGTTCCATAGAAATTACATCACATTGGTTACTTTTAGTATTCATTAATTACTGTTAATCCATATAAGCAAATGTGTAGCTTTGAACAATTTTCCTCAAGAAATAAATGAAGAAGTCTAATATTTTTTACTTGTTTAATTGTATTCTCTTTATCTATTTTTAGGACTTGTGTAGAGAATTAATCACACTAAAGGTCAGATTTATGCAAAAATATTGAAAATTCACTAACTTTTAAGCACCACTATGTGACAGGTGAACCAAACCAAACCATCACTAGGAATGGGGCCAACTATGGAATCTCTCGGACCATGCTTTGTCAGAATGTCAAAATCAGAAATTATGTTGTTGTGATGCAAGGCACTTCTCTTTCAGGAGTGTGTTTGTGTGTTTGTGTGTGAGATGTCATGATTCATGTAGTCCAGCACTGCTTTTAATCAGACAGACTTCTCAACACTACCACCTGACATCCGATTATTTTTGCAGTCTCCAGATCATTGAAAATATACTGAAAATGGATGGCAAAACCTAGAGATCGAAAAGATACAAATATTATGCTGGTTCACAGGAATTTGAGAAAATCAAAGCATGTTTTTTGGTCATCGAATTATTCCCTAATATTACCCAGCTGCATTTTGTGTGTGTGAAAATATATGTTCTATGATGCATATGTTTACTATTTTGCAATGAAATAGAGGTTAGGGAAATGGTAGTATGTGGAATGGGCCAACTCTACCAGGCTGTAACCATTTTTTCCTCAGAAAATCCTCCCATCAGTAATGAAGATAAAGTTTCTCTTTTTTTGTATTAACAAAAAAGATCTCATTTCATTTCATTTATTTCATTTATTCAATTTGTATCCCGCCCTTCTCCCGAGGGACTCAGGGCGGCTCACAACATTTTTTAAAACAAAAACAAACCCACAATCCCCGCCGAATAAAACCAATTAAAACCCAAATATTCTAAGTTGTGATATTTAAAATTTTCTAAAAATGAACCCGATTTAAAAATCCTCCCTAGGCCAGGCCCG
>NW_015386111.1:468706-486895 GCF_001527695.2 Protobothrops mucrosquamatus | reverse complement strand
GTCCACCAGTGGTACTCCACCTTCTACGCCCAGCCAGGTCTCAGTAATACCTGCCAGGTCCGCGCCCCCCTCTAAAATAAGATCTTGTATGAGGGGGGCCTTATTTACCACGGACCTGGCATTACATAACATCAGCCGATGGTCCCGGGCCGGGGGGTCTGCGTCCCCTGGAAACCGAGTGGAGGCCTGAGGACCGGAGGAGGAGGGCGCGGACCTGGCAATAAGCGAGTAAGTTTGACCCTTGATTTTCCAGCATCCAGGATTTCTCTCCTCACTCTTTACATTAACAACTTTCTGAAACAGGATAAAATCATGCATCTAATAATGAAGGCAGTTCCAAACAAGACAGAAGCACCCAACAGTGAATTAAACTTATTTCAGGATCATCCCCTTATTCCAAAGCAACCTGGGAATTCAGCTTCTCCATCCATCCATCCATCCATCCATCCATCCATCCATCCATCCTGCTATTAAGTTAAAAAAAAGAGCAAACTGATAAAAAATGTACTTTAAAGAGCAATCAAATACAAATACATCAGAACATTAACTATCACAGGATATTTGAAAAAGGGACTGCAGTAACATACAGGCAGTCCTTGACTAACAATTCATTTAATGACGGTTCAAAGTTACAATGGCATTTAAAAAAGTGACTTATGACCATTTTTTTTCATTTATGACCGTTGCAGTGTCCGAGGTCATGTGATCAAAATGCAGACACTTGGCAACTGACTCATATTTATGATGGTTGAAGCCAGATTCACTTAAGAACCGTGTCACCAACTGTAGTCATTCACTTAACAACTGAGGCACGAAAGGTCGAAAAATGGGGCAAAATCCACTTTTCAAATGCCTCATTTAACAACACAAATGTTGGGCTCAACTGTAGTCTTAAGTCGAGGACTACCTGAACATCACACTTTAGAAAGCCAAAGCAAGGTCCTTGTATTCCAAGGAGAGGGTGAATGGGTCTTATTCGAATTTGGTCAAGTAAAAGGGGGGAAAAACGAATCCCTCCGGCACTGAAGGGGATCATTTGGTCATCGGGTTGAACTGGGAAGCCCGCGGCCCTTGGAAAAAAGCTGCCTACTGGTTTTTTTTTTGTCGTCTGCAGCTGCCCCGAGTTGGGAGCCCCCGGCAGGCGCAGGTGCCCGTTCGGGCTGGAGCTGCAGCTGAGGCGGGAGCCGGCCGAGGTCGCCCTTTGCGGCAAAGGCGGCGGGAGGCGAGCAGGAAACTGCCCAGCCCTCCTCCTTCTCCTCGCTCGCTTCCAGTCGTTCAAGGGCGCTCGCTCCGCTTTCCTCCGGCCGGGGGTCAGCAATGAGGGGCAGGCAGCAATTCGAGGACGGAGCTGTTGCCCGCATTAGAGGGCCGGCCAAGTCTCTCCGGCCGCTTCTCTTGCAGAGGTTGCAGGCGGCTTTCCCTTGGAATCTCCACCGCGGCCCTTCAGGTCGCAACGAGTGCCAAGCACCGGAGCTGACCTTGGCAAAGCATGCGGGTGGGTCAGAGCTCGGGAGAAGCCCAGGAAAGGGCTGCGGGGGGCCAGCTCGGGCGTACAGAAAGCACCTTGGAGCGGTACAGGGGCAAAGCGGCTCCTTTGCAAAGGGTTCTGCTTGGGCTTTTTACCCTTTTATCTTGCGACGGCGTCCCTAACCCGCGGCTGGGAATCAAGAGCCTTAAAGATGCCCCCCCCCCCGCACTGCTCCCTCCTTTGACACCGCTGGACGGGGGCCTCCTGCAGAACCAGAGAGGAGCCAGCCTTTCCCTCCGACGGCTCCGCCTGGATCGAGAAAGAATTACAATAAAAGAAAAGAAAAGGTCTCCCAACCAAGGCGCAGCTGGGGGGGAGGGGGGGGAGGCTCGGCAGATAAACCCGGAAAACCCCGGGAGCCGCCCTCCTCCTCCTCCGGTTTGCGTTTCCCCCCCCCTCGCGGCGTTCTCCCCCCCCCCACCGTCCGTCAGGAGGCGGGGCCGCGTGGGCTCCTCCTCCTTTCCCACCCGGCTGTTGTGCGCGCGCGCGCGCAGCCCAGCAGCCAACCAGCCTCCTCTCTCTCTCACGTTCCTTCCGTACTCGGTCCGTGGTTCTTTCTGGCGGGGGAGGGGGGGCGGAGGGGAGCGGAGGTTTGCTCGTGCAGAGCGGAGGCTGATGTGAATCCTTCGGGGGTCTTGCCCGGAGCTGCTGGAAGGGGGAGGGGGCGCAAGGGGGGCAGCAGCAGGAGGAGGAGGAGGAGGAGGAGGAAGAGCAGCGCTGCTTCTGCCGCTTCCGTCATCATGGCTCACTCCCCTGTCCAGCAGCCTGGCCTGCCGGGGATGCAGGTGAGTAAGCACCCCCCCCCCGCACACACACACACACACACATATACACGTACACCGGCCTTCTCTTCCCGCCTCCCTGGCGTCCCCTGCTTGGGCTTGAAGCTGCTCTGGGGTCCTGGCGGGAGGAGGGAGGGGTTGGTGGGGCTCGCTGCGGGGATCTGGTCGGGGGCTGGCACGAGGTTCCTCGCTCGGGGGTGGGGGGTCGCAGCTCTGGAAGGGGCGCCGGCAGCAGGCGGGGAGAGGGCCGGGGAAAGCGGGCGGGCGGGGGGGAGGCACGTGCGGAGAGGGGAGGCGGGGGCTGCTGGTGGCTGCGGCCACTCTTCCATTTGCGCCCCTGGCAACGAGGGAGGGCGAGGAGAGCGGGTTACCCCAGTCGCCTCCTCTCTTGCCCACTAAGTTGCCCGGGGAGCCTCCCTGCCTAAGTGTGGGATTGGCAAAAAAAAAAACCCCAACAGACCACCTTTGCAGACAGACCCCTCTTGATCTGCTTGGAAGAAGGGTTGACCTTCAGGGCGTCCTGCGCTGCTCGTTTGTGTACGTGCCCAGCTTCTCATTTGGAGCTGAATTTAGAGGACACCGCAGATGTGATTTGGGGACCCATCTCTCCCTCTCCCCCCCCTCCCTCGGTCTTTCTTCCTCTCCCTCTCTCCCTCTTTCTTAGACGCTTTGTATCTTCAGTTGCTCTTTTGGTTGGTGTTGGTTAGCAAAATCAAGATGTAGGAAAGGCAGCGTTGGGATGGCATTCCTGAGGTAGTAATTCTTGGGGATGGGCAGAGAGTTTCAAATGTACATGTTAAGAAAAATCACTAATAAAAAGGATCTTTTCAGGCTCTTCTACTTTGATGGCTATGTTTTATAAGTGGTATCTGTACTGTGTATATACATTAGAGCAGTGGTTCTCAACCTTTTTAATGCCGCGACCCCAACCGGTCGTAAGTCGAGGACTAAACCAGTCGTAAGCTGAGGACTAAACCGGTCGTAAGTCGAGGACTACCCAACCGGTCATAAGTCAAGGACTTTCCCTGCCCGGGAGCGCCGCGCATGCGTGGTTCCGCCCCCTGTGCCGGCCGAGGCGTAGCTGGCAAGCGGCAGAGACGGAGCAGGCTGACCACCAGCTGGCCCAGCCCAAGGGAGGTAAGGCACCCGCTGGAAAAGGGGGGAAAAAATGGCGGACAAAAAAATGGCGGATAGCCTTGCTTGGCGACCCCCCGTGAAATGGTCGATCGACCCCAAATGGGGTCCCGACCCACAGGTTGAGAACCACTGCATTAGAGAGATTGAATGGTAATAGGGAAGCTGTAGCTAGAAAAAAAAACTATGTAGTGTACTTCCAGGGTACTGTATCTTTTTTTTTTTTTAATTTTGAATTCTAGGACTTGCTGGGCCTGATAACTCAAATCCTCAATGACTTGTGTACTTTAGGAAGGCTGTGAATTCCAGAGCTCTGAAATGTGGTTGTAGAGGAAGACAGTCCTCACCTTGTGCCCAGTTCATCAAAGATGGAAGCGGGAGGGCGAGTGTTGAACCATCAGTTAAAAAGTTTTTTTCCTCAATTAACAGACTCTGTATAGTATCCAGAATATTACCCAATTTCTCTGACCTCAAGCTTGTTATATGTCCAGATCCTCTGCTCAGATCATTGATTTTTCTCATAGTTCCTCTCAAAGGTCACTTTCTTCATCTTTTTTAAAGACATTAATCAGAACCTGAAGTTAGATCATATCAGTGTTTGACTAAGAAGAAGTTATGAAGATTCCATGTTTTCTGTTTTCTCCTGTCTTTTGGTTATTTTTCATTCTCTGCTGCCTCCTCCAATAACCTGTACTGGAGGGCTCTGATAAACAAGGGTTGTGTATATCTGATATACACATGTATGTCTTGCAGCATTGTGTACAATGCAAATCAAGCTAGCACAAAAGAGGGAGCAAAAACAAAGGAATTTTATTTTGTTTTAAATTGGGCAAGGAATCTTAAGACATATGAATCAAACTGGGCCAAAATAAATTATGCCTACTTACATTGCTCTTACCTGGCAGGTAAGCTGTCTTAGAGTCCACTACACTGATGGATCCAGGATCATAGTACAAAAAACATTTATGATTAGTTTCCAGGAGCCTCTGGGGAGTGTTGGATTTCTGTGTTATCACCTGGATTCAACATGGTTTACATGATTTGACATAAAGGTATAATGTGAAAGTGAGATTTACCCTGATGTTGAATTGTAAACGGTAAAAATAGGACATTTTTATTTTATAAAAATGTAATTCATAGTTTAACCTATCCAACATACCATTAAAAAGGATTTAAAACATTGACAAATATATTATGGTATCCAAATACAGGTATATTTAAATATGCTTTTTTAAATGAATCAATCTTGTACTCAGTCAAGTTGTATCAGAAAATTACATATAGGTTGCTTGTTAGTCTTCTACCCACAGTATAATTTGTAAATAGCACTTTATATCTCAATTCTTTTAAATCATTTATTAAAGAGTTTTCAATATTATTCCACAATATCTTCATATAGTAAGTCCTTTTATTTTACATTTTAGATTTATTGTCTTAATTTTTTGCAGCTATATTCTATATAGGTAATTCTCGACTTATGACCACAATTGAGCCCAAAATTTTCATTGCTAAACAAGACAGTTGTAAAGTGAGTTTTGCCCCATTTTATGATATTTCTTGCCACAGTTGTTAAATGAATCACTGCAGTTATTAAGTTAGTAACACAGTTGTTAAGTGAATCTGGCTTCCCCATTGATTTGTTACTTGTCAGAAAATTGTAAAAGGTGATCACATCACCCTGGCCACTGCAACCATCATAAATATGATTTAGTTGCCAAGTAACTAAATTTTGATCACAGGACCTTGAGGATGCTGCAGGGGTCATAATTGAAAAAATGGTCACTTGTTTCAGTGCTGTTGTAACTTAAGATGTATTTTATTTTTAACAATGCTTTGCATAGCTTAAATTGAAACTCAATTCTTCAAAATTTCCTAGCCTACATTTCTTATATTAGTTAACTTAAGGGAGAAAATCCTCACAATTAAAACCTTTGGAAAATATTCCCTCTTGTTCATCTAAAATAATTTGCTATGTAATCATTTCCAAATGTTTTCCAGGTGTGTTGTAATGCAATTTCTGTCCTAATTACTAGTATTGGCCATGGTGCCTGAGGTTGATAGAAACTTTAGTTGAGCATACCTGGAGGGGACATCAAACTGGTTAAAGCAACATTGTTTGCTTATTTATCAAAATTACATACTTCAGAGGCTCCCAGTGAAGCCAACCCATATAGTTGTTAAACAAGTCAACAGTCAGTACAATAAAATCAAGCACAAAGACCACACAATGGAGATAGATAATTAATTCCCCAGCTTTATTTTAGTGGCCCTTAAGTGACTTTTCCCAGTAAAATTTCTCACATTTTGGGAAGCACAAAAAGGGCAAAATCAGTGCGATAGATGAATCTGCATCCTTTTTATTCATTTACCTCCTCCACTCTGGGATGAATATGTATCTGTATATATATATATATATTTTATTGCTCTTTCAGCAATACATCCCTAGGATTCTGTGCACTTCTAGGTAAAGATAAAATGTAAAAAGTTACTATTACTCGTAAAAAGACTTCCCTGTCCAAAGAAAATGAATCTGGTTATTTTATTACAGCACTAGTCTTTAAATGTATTGTTATCTGTCCTCAGTTGCCTGTGTGTGCATTTGCAGGTAACAGTTTCACTGGGATTACCAGGAAATGTTGCTTGTACACACATACATTGAGATGGTTGAGGACAGGCGAGCTTTGCAAAAGATGTAGCTAGTTTAATGCACCAAAGAGAGATCCTTGCTTTATTTTAAAATACTCTGGGAAACGCCTCTTTAAAATGCTTTGTGTAGCTCTTGTACCTAGAATCATAATGTCATTGTTCAAAATGAAAGGGAATATAGGGAATATAGGGTTTGCGTACTGATTTTCTGTGCGTTTCTTTCAACACCATTTTGTTGGATTGAGGTGAATCATTTTGTGTTCCAGTTGTCTTGAGGAAAAGGAACAAACTATTCAGTTGCTGGGGACTTTCCAATGTGTGGTTGCTGCTTAATTAATTTGGGTTCTTAATATTTTAAAATAGGATTTACTTTTAAATAGGATTAATCAAAGAGCAAGTTAAAAATACAGGAACTTTGCTGAAACTATGTAGATCTAGTTCTGTGTATATATTACCTTGAAATCCATGATAGAGGAAATTTAGGAATTTAGATATCACCATCATCATCATTATCTTGTCCTACACACACATACATCCACACGCACACGCACACATAGATGGTCAACTCAATCAAAGCATATTTATATTTGGCATGTTGGATTTTTGTGTATATCTATCAGGATTAGCACCAAAAAGCCTATTGGACAAGGAATTTTATATCCTGAATAGTCTTTCATGCAGTATGGTTATAAATTACTTGCTAACTGTTCAAAGCCACAATTTCAATATCATCTTCATGCTTTATCGGTTTTCCGTTTTCTGTTGCACTTTGTTTCCTTACCACCTGTTTCAGTGTTTAATCTAACAGATTAATGTAAGACAAATTGGAAAACCTTTGGCTCTCAGGACGAATTCCCAGCATTCTTCTCCACAGCCTGTGAGACAGATTGTTGTCTAAACTTGAATTGATGCTTATGCTTAAGTAGACATTTATTCTCCAAAGAAATGAGATTAGAAATAATCACTAAGTGGAGCCATGCCTCTGACAGTACAGGTAGTCTCAGGTTCCGGCCATAACTGAGCCTAAAATTTATGTTGCTAAGTGAAACATTTCTTAAGTGAGTTTTGCCCCACTTTATGACTTTTCTTGCCACAGTTGTTAAGTGAATCATTGCATTTGTTAATAATATAGTTGTTAAGTGAATCTGGATTCCCATTGACTTTGCTTGTCAGAAGGTCACAAAAGCTGACCCCAGGACGCTACAACTGTCCTAAATATGAACCAGTTGACAAGGAGCTGAATTTTGATCACGTGACCATGGGGATGCTGCAACGGTCATAAGTGTGAAAAATGATCATAAGTCACTTTTTTCAGTGCCATTGTAACTTTGAACGGTCACTAAATGAACTGTAAGTCGAGGACTACCTGTACTGAGCTGTTCCCTCTTCATGGTGTATAAGAGAGTTTAGGGTCTGAGAGATGAGTTAGTCTTTCTTCATCCTATACATCAGGGATGTCAAACTCGCGACGTCATGTGACGTCGCGCGATGTATTGCGACCTTTTTCCCATTGCCAGCAATGGGGTGGGCGTGGTTTTGGTGTGACGCATCCGGCCCATGGGCCGGCAGTTTGACATGCCTGCTATACATGATGCCTCCAACCTGGGTTAGGTCATTGTTTAGCAATACAGATAATCCTTGACTTACAACTGTTTGTTAAGTGACTGTTCAAAGTTATGATAGCACTGGAAAAAAATAAATCAACTTATGATCCATCTCCAAAGTTGTAGGGTTTTCAATCAGGTAATCAAAATTTGGGTGCTTGGCAGCCCACTTGCACTTCAGCTCCCCCCACCAGCCTATCCCCTCCCCATTTCTGCTCTTTTGGCCACCTGTACTCTGCACCCTGCTTTGCAAGCAGACTCAGAACTATGTGGCTTTAGGGCTGCAAGAACCTCCTAAATCACAGCACAGTGCAAAGCCACAGCAGCTCCTGGAAGTCATGCCCAACCCAGCCTGCCCCATTTAGCACTAAGCCTCAGTACCCAGGAAGCACTAGCAAGCATTCATTCACACAGCTGCCTTCTCTCCCAGTTCCCCACACCCACTTTTGCTTTGCCTCATTGCCTTTGCTGGCTCCTTTTTGGATCCAGGACTGGAATTGCGGTTTCCAAGTCACATGACATTTTGCTTTATGATCATATCACTTAGGGATGCAAATGCCAGTCCCATTTGTGCTTGTAAGTTGGGGACTATCTTTATGGAGAAAATAAAATTACCCACCTCCCTATGCAGGTGCTAATTGGCCAACTGTGATTTGCGCTATGCATAATTGTAGAGGTAGTCCTCGATTTACGATTGAGCCCAACATTTCTGATATTAAGTGAGACATTTGTTAAGTGAGTTTTGCCCCATTTTATGACCTTTCTTGCCACAGCTGTTAAGAGAATCGATGCAGCTGTTAAGTTAGTAAGAAAGTTGTTAAATGAATCTGGCTTCCTCATTGACTTTGCTTGTCAGAAGGTTGCAAAAGGTGATCACATGACCCTAGGACACTGCAACAGTCATAAACACGAGTCAGTTGCCAAGTGTCCTGAATTTTGATCACGTGACTACGGAATGCTGCAATGGTCATAAGTGTGAAAAGCAGTCATATGTCACTTTTTTTAGTTCCGTAACTTTGAATGGTCACCAAACGGACAGTTGTAAGTTGAGAACTACTTATAATTGCACATAGTGCAAACCTGGATTTCTTAAGTCTGAGGGTTTCTCTGTACATGGGTAGAAAAAAGATTGATTAAATTATTTTGACCAAACTAACGGAAATTTAACTTTTCCTTCAATAATGTATGCAAGAAAAAGGAATTTATGACCCCTAAACTCCAAAAAATATTCATTAACATAAATCTAACTATAAACTATCTATAATCGTTATGATATTGCTTTGAAACACATATATTTCTATATTACATATTTGCTATGAGTGTTTGGTGGTTTCCTTTGTAATAATACCTAGATCTATGCATTTAAATACATTTTTCTGAAAATAGATCCAGACTTTTCTCCAAAAGGCTTGTGGCACAAAACCATAGAAGGAAAAGACTTTCTTGGTGTGTGAACTGACTCTTGCTGATTTCATGAGTATGACAATAATGGTTTAGCACTGCTGCTTCCAGGAAGTGCTGTTTTGTTTTTTTTTGTTTCAACCATGGAACCCATAGGGTTCCTCTTGGTGATTCAATCCTGCTTAGATTTTCTTGACATTAGCCAAAGTAAACTAGAGTTAAACTGCTTACTTTTTTTTAATTATAAATCAAATATATTCATTCTGTGCTTTTGCAAAAATATTGAAAACAAAAACAGACTAATTAAAATACATCTTCCAGTAGCTGGTGATGTGGATCAATTCTGTGGAAGTCACAGTGGCAGGCTATTCCAGTGTGAGGATTGCTTGTTATTTTTCTTTGAGCTGCTTTCCTAATCCTTTGTTCTTATTTTAAAAATTCCACTATTTCAATTTATAGCTGTTATCTATGAAGATTTGTAACCCTTCCAAATATGGATGGTGTTTTAATGTTAAATAATAGAACTTCAATAATGGTGTTAACTTTGTGGAATGTTTAACTTGGCTCTGATCAATCCACTCCCTTTTATTTATAATAAAAAGACCAATTACAGCACTAGTATATTTAATAATAGACCCCATAGTGTGAAACTGCATTTTTGTTGTAATTTCAGATGCTTATTGAAAAAAGAAGTGAAATTATACTATCGTGTTTGTAGGTTGAATTTTAAATTGGTGAGATAGGTGGCAAACGTTTAATAAATCGTGTGTAAAGCTCAGTCTTCGAAATAATTGCGGAGATAGAATCTTTACCTTTGTCCCTCACTTCCCCTTCTAATTTTGTTTTGTTTTTAACCAACATCCTGGTTGTTTTCTGAAGTCCTTCAGTTTTGCAAACCCCCAAATATAATGATCCCATAATTTTTAAAAAGCAAATCTAATTTTTTCTACTTCTGCTTTATTTTTCATGGGTCCATTGTTTTGAGTCCTTTATATTTCTTGTTTCTGGAATTTCTTCCATTCTAAATGGAACAATCTAGAATTCAGTAACCTCAACTTTATTTATTATGTTCATTTAAATATTTCTTCCAGAATTTGAAGGCAGATCCAGAAGAACTCTTTACAAAACTGGAGAAGATTGGCAAAGGTTCGTTTGGTGAAGTTTTTAAAGGCATTGACAATCGAACACAGAAAGTTGTTGCTATAAAAATTATTGATCTTGAAGAAGCTGAAGATGAAATAGAAGATATACAGCAAGAAATAACAGTTCTCAGTCAGTGTGACAGTCCATATGTCACCAAATATTATGGATCTTATTTAAAGGTAAGTCTTTACTTCGCAGTGTGTCTATTTTATGAATTGGAGTATTTGTAAAACATCTATAATGAAATGAAGCCATCTGACATTTTGAAGTCTAGACAAAATGAAATGTTCATTCATTCTGTAAGACCTTTCTGTTTGTTTATGTAGAGACATCAACATATGCTGAAAATACCTGTGTGCTTATAAAGTCAGAATATTTAGAGAGGGTGTATATACGTTTATATACATGTATATATGTATGAATAAATACAATGTCAGTGCTAATTTAACCTTTTAATTACTAGTTTCCTTATGAAGAATCTTAGCAGTTGTCATTTGGAAAGCATCCAGAATGCAAGATAGTCCTGACTCATTTTGCAGGTTGTTCCTGCAGCTAGGGAGGTCCTTTTGCACAAAGCTCATTTCTTGTCTCTTCATTTGCAACACCCTTCACCAACACTAAAAGTTTCCTTAGCTTGGTAAGCCTCAGAAGATTTGGTTTTGCGTTTAAATAGCTTATGATCTGACAATTTCAGGAACTACCTCACTGTTGAAGTTTTCTTGACATTAAGATCAGCCAAAAAGGCTCTCTTAAAAGTTTTCCTAACTTGTTTGGTGGGTACCCGTTTGCTTCTTACTATGGAATGTACTTCCCTTAGGTCAGACATGTCAAACACAAGGCCCGGGGGCTGGATGCAGCCCGCAAAGTGGTTTCATGTGGCTCGCGAAGCCATCCTGGAAACAGTGAAGGAACGGCCCCCGCTGCCTTGGACTTGGCCCAGGCCGGCCGGGAGGGAGCCAATGTACAATTTTGTGGTGGCCATCTATGCTGAAACGTATTCAGTCTTAGCTCCACAAGGCTGTCTGGAAACAGTGAGGAACCAGCCCCTGCCGTGTCAGCCCCACCCCCTGGGTGCATGCTGGGGAGATGTTCCTGGGGAGAGGAATGAAGAAATGCACCATTACCTGGAAGTGGTCAGCAAATGGCCCCTACTTCACATATCTGTCTTGATGGGCTCTGGGGGAGGGGTTTCGGCAGGCAGCGGGGCACTCTCCTCACAGCACCGAGAGGCTGAGCCGGGCGGTGCAGATCCAAAAAGAAACGCAAGGCCACCCAGCTCCCAGCCTGCCCGGTTTCAGCAGGCAGCGGGGCGCTCTCCTCACAGTGCCAAGAGCTGAACTGGGTGGTGCGAATCTGATGAGAAATGCAGTGCTTCTAGCCCCCAGCCTGCCCAGTTTCAGCAGGAAGCAAAGTTGGCGAGCTTCGCACTGCCCGGCTCAACCTCTCAGCACTGTGAGGAGAGTGCCCCGCTGCCTGCCAAAACCACGCCCACCCAGTAAGCCGCACCCACCGTGGCCACACCCACCCAGCCCCCTGAGGGCAACCACAATGCTGATGCGGCCCTCAATGAAATTGAGTTTGACACCCCTGCCTTAGGTGATGTTCTCAGTACCAAATATTACTGTGGTTAAGAAAAGTATTCCTAGCCAGCTAGCTTCCTTGTTCATCGGAATAAGGTAATAGTTGATTGTAACTGTTTTTATTAGATTTTATTTAGGTTGATATTTTTAAGTTGTCTATCCTGAAGATAACTAAGATAGTTAAGGTGGATATAAATCAAATAAATAATAACTTTGATGTAGAATTTGAAGGAACAAAGCAGAAGCTCCTAGTAATTCTTGATGCAATAAATTTTAGATGGTATCTAGTCTAACACTTAGGAGTGTATAGGAGTGGACAATGGTGGATTTTTCAGATGTGTGGTCAGAAGTGTGAAAGTTGATTTCTGGATCATGGAAATTCCTGTAAGGCTCATGTGACATCAGGTACCAGTGGCCATGATCTGTGCATGGTTCTTCTTTTTGCATACGTCTAGAGAGAGAGTAGCTGAGGCAGAGTTACCATAGGTAATTCTCAGTTGCTAATAGTGTATCCAGGTTTTGTACTTCAATCTTTAAGACCTTGCCTTGAATGTTCGGGGGCCTGTGAGTGTAGAAACAAAGCTTGGTATGAATTGGAAAAGTGGCTGCATTTTCCTGTAGAAATTCTGCAGAGTTTGGTATTAAACGAAACAGATCATGGGTGAGTTTTGTCATTTGGAGAACAAAATGTTCTCAACTTGTAAAATTAGATAAAAGTTCTTGAAGGTCATTAGGTCTGTCTTGGAGAATCATGTCAGTGCACAGGGCATTTCAGTTACTGTTCAAATTTTTCACCTGTAGTACACTAACACTATGTAGTCTAAGTGTCTATATTTAAACTAAATCTAGGAAGAGGATCCGCATGATAATAGCATGGATGGGTTAAGTGTTGGATCATTGTTGCTTTCCCTACCACCACAGTGACTAGGAATTCCTGGTTTCAGATATTTTTTTTCTTTTGCACTAATCCAACAAGGTACAGTGGGATTTCATGGCTTTCCTCAAACAGTATCAAACATGTGTCTGCAGTATAGTTGTCCTTCATAAGAGACCTTAGAAACGGATCATTATTTCTGTTTCATTCTTCTATTTTCCCAGAAGGTGGGGCTAAAGTGTCAAACTGCCTTGTGCTCTTAAATGCCCACTGACAGACTTAGGAAAAAAATGTAGACAAAATAAGCAATCCTCAAAATAGCCACAAACCTTTTAGAAATATAATTTACAGAAGATAATAGATGCTAAATAAAATATTCTCAGAACCCAGTTGGCACAAAACCATGGCTTACTGAAGTCAGATGGGTCATATATCTGAGAGCTTACTGTATTGAGAGAACTATGTTGGAAATATAAGATAGCATGCAGAATAAAAGTATCTGAAGCTCTTGATTGCTTTGGAAAGACAGTTGTGCGGGTTATGCTTAATGATAGATGTTCAGAGTGAAGTGAATGGCTTATGATGTCACTACAGATATAGAATCTAGGGACTGTTGCCATAACCTCTTCTTATATCATTTATTATAAGTCTTCCAT
Organism: Protobothrops mucrosquamatus; assembly: GCF_001527695.2. Classification (NCBI taxonomy): domain Eukaryota; kingdom Metazoa; phylum Chordata; class Lepidosauria; order Squamata; family Viperidae; genus Protobothrops; species Protobothrops mucrosquamatus. Next base: position 473,547 of record NW_015386111.1, on the reverse strand, counting down.
AAAGGGTCTTTTCTTAAGAGATTCTAAAAAAACAAGTTATGTATAGAATAATTGAACAGTGACAAATTTAGGATTATCTAGTTTGTTTCTGCTTGTTTTCCCTTTTTATTTTTTGCTTTTTTGCAAATATATGGCTGATTATATTCCAGTTGGAAGTACAGTAGATACTTTCCAAATTTGTTGGATTGGTCATATAGGACTGATTGTGGGATTGTATTATAGGTATACCTTGCTTAATGAGTATTCTGTTTAGTGATTGTTCGAAGTTATGATGGTATTGAAAAAGTACTTTTTGCAATCAATCCTCACATGTATGACTGTGACAGGGTCCCATGGTAATTTGATTGCTATTTGTGCACTTCACAACAAGCAGAGTCAATGGAGAAGCCGGCAGTAAAAATATCATTCATGGTCACATGATGTCTTGCTTAATAAATCACCCATGGTGATTTGCTTAATGACCAAATGAGAAATGACATTATAACTCAACCATACACATAATGTTTTGCTTAGCTACAGAATTGCTGGTCTGAATAGTCCTAAGTGTGGACCATCTTTAAGGGAATATTGCCTTATTTACAGGGGGGGGGGGAGGAAAGAAACAAAATAAAAGAATAGCTTTAGGTCTGTCAATAAAAGCTGAATGCTGTAACTAAAAAGTAGCAAGGAAATAATTGTCCAATGAATTATGAGATTTAAAATGTCAGAATGGTAGGGCTGGCTACACTTTTAGCCAATTTTGTTGCATGCCACAAATTTTGAAATCCTTAAAAAAAGAAGCAACAATTGTATGGTATGATTCGTGCATAAAGACCATACATTTTAAGTCTACAGGCTCCCTATCTGTATATTAGATTTTACTGCAATGTAGAAAGATACCGAAAATATGTTGTTTAGGCAGATCAGGTCTTTTGTAGTGGTTTTTATAATGTAAATAAAATTCAAAGTTTGACTAAGAATCCAATTTAACAAATTGATTGGTTTTACTAATAAACATTCATATGAATATCACTTTCCTATCACATTGAAGCTATTTGTGTTACAGCTTCCTTATTAGTCTCCAACTGTAAGTTATGTTTTGCCAAATGTATTCTTTCTTCATTGCTTGTCAAGATGTGCATTTTCCTTTGTGGTTGACCTTATGGCTGGGTGGAAAACTAAACATGACAGACACTAATGTTTATTTTCTTGCAAGGATATTTTATATAGCTAGCGCCAAGGATTGGCATTCGGAAGATAAATTGGAAGTTGATCTATATTTCCCCTCAAAGAGATACCAATATCTGAGGGCAGCTGATCATCATGATACCAAGGGTTTAAATAATAATAAAGATTAAAGATCTCTCAAGGGTATTGTTAGGCAAAAGGATCTAATATGTATAACCTTTTTTAGTTTCCAAACCTTTTTAATGTTTATTAATGTTTATTGACAAGGTTAATTCAGTCATAGAGAAAAAGAGGTTTTTCCATATCAAGTTATTAAAAGACCATACTGGCACTTGAATTTGAAGTAAAACGGCTTTCGCATTTGGCATTAATTCTTGATGTCCTGCTGATTCACCATATCAGAACTGAGAAGTTTTCATAAATGCTTGCTGTTCCCTTTTTCCCCCTGTTCTATTTGACCTCATTGCAGCTTCAGCAGTAACTGAACAAATACAGGTTTTACTTGTTCTTCTGGCAAAGCAGGCTCTTCTCTGCAGATGCTTATATTTCTGTCGGTTTTTAAGATTCTATTTTGAGTTTATTACAAGAAACAGTTCCTGTTTTTGAAACACAAACCCACATTTTGTAATCCAAAATATTTGTTAATAAATCTGCATTTTGTTTTTGTAAAAATATTGCATGAAAGGTTCCAGTGTTGCCCTTAGTCAAAATTCATAAATTGAGAATAGAGATTAAGATAAACGTGTTTGTATGTATGTAATACTTGCACACACATATATGCATATATCTAATACTAATACTAAAGTTGTTCTAAGGTAGCGGAAGCCAAGTATTAAATTCCTATGAAATCTTTTACTTTGGTAGACGTGTCATGAACAGTATGTGTTACTCAAAAAAGTCTTGCCACATATCCTTTATTGTGGAAGCACACAACCACACAACCAAATGTGTTTACTGCATTGTTTCCAAGCACTGCAGTGCAGGTTTTCTTTTTAAAAAATGGATGAAGCCTATCCTGACTTTAAAAATGTGGAGTATGCTCTAGGAAGCTGTGTTTTGGTGTAAGAATCTTTGGAGACTGAAGAAGAGATTTTAGGGTTATGTGCAGATTATTATTTATTTATATGACTGCCCCTCTCACACAGGTGACTTGCGTACAAGGTTTAAAAACTTGAAAACCATAACCCCAGCACCCAAGGATAAACAGTGTCTCTGTTCATAAAAAACACATCAGTAATAACAGAATTCAGCTAACCTCCTGACCCAAATCTTTAGGAAAACATGCCTTGTGAAAAGCTAATAGGATCACGAGTATCTGAATCTCTAGGGGAATGCTATTCCATAAGTTGCCAATCCTGTTTTATTAATGTTAGTTTTCAGAATCCTTATTTACTGAATTGAGTATGCAAATATTTTAAGTAATTACAAATGTCACATTGAAGAACAAGAGTTCTGTCTAGCACTGGCTGTTTTAATTTTAATAACTGAATGCCCTTGAACTGAGAAGTGTTAAGTGTCCTTAGGCTGCTTTTAACTTTAGCTTAATGGACTAAGTCAATTTGAAAGAATTCAATTAAAGTTTGTTGAACATGTTCTTTAGTGCAGAACCGGCTAAAATAAATTTAAATGTAGTAGTAGATTTTTGGCCAGTTGCTATAGATTGGCAAGGATTTCCAGATCAGGAAATTTAGTTGTGGAGAAGAATAGAGAAAAACATTACCTTCTTAATTCAGATTGTGAAAATCAAGAAAGCTGAGTAGAGGGACAAATAAATCTATATATGGCTTTCAATTGTAATGTCAAAAAATCCCAGAATTGACCATATCCTTAGAAGCTGATTGCTTCGCTATTCAGTTTTTGTATTGTCAAGTAATTAAAGATCTGGAGATTTTTGTAAAACAATATAATACAAAACAAAAGACCTGATCTTAAAAATTCAGGTGGGTTTAGGCAACTTATTGTCCTGTTCTTAGGTTCAACGGTTTTTTCCCTAATATAGCTGAAAAACTGGACTCATTTGTTATCTGGGATTAGATTCTTTTAATAAAAACAAAATAAGGAGTCTTGTGGCATTTATTTTGTGGTCATGTCCTCTTCCTTGGATGGATAAAGTCCTATGTGAGAGATGTTATAGTACATATAGATGTAGTGGGAAGGAAATAGGCAGAATAAATCCATCTTCTACATCTTCCCTATTTTTCTCATGCCATAGCCAATAGGTTCTAAAGATAATTTGCTTTTTTTCTTTAAATGATACTAAACCTCTAGCAAATACAAGGATGTGAGCAGAACACTTAAAAGTCTTCACTCATGTTCATTAAGAAAATAAGCAAGGATTACTTGATCTTTTGCCATTGAAGTGATATTTTATTGCAGCTTTGTATTGATTTGGGTCCCTTCCAGTTTTTTATTTGCTTTATATTAGCCTGCACGTATTTTAATGCCATAATTTCACGTTACCATTTGCAGTATAGATGGCATTGCACTGAATTTTCAACTTTGAAACCCAACCATAGAGCCATTTCTAAAGAATACTTACTGTTCTTTTGATTGTAACAAGTAGTCCAATGAAAGGCTGTTTTGTAGATACAAGTAAAGCAACGCAGTTGCTGAGTAAGTTGCATACATTTTCTATATTGCTGCTAAAAATGATAAACGATTTCCCCCAAATAATGCAAGAGACTGTTTCCTAGTGCACGCTTAGTATATGGCTCAACCTAAACTCTCACCCCATCAAAAACACAGATTCGCAGAAATGAACCATGTTCACACCTATCCATAGGTTCCTCTTTCTTAAGGTGACTCAGCCAGCTTATCCCCTTCCCTGAGCTGTCTTGCCCTTTCTCCACTCTGCCTGGCTCCTTTGTCTGCCTGGCCTCCTGCTGGTCTATCCTTTTGATCTGAGTCCAAAGCCATTCTGTCAAGGCCAGAGAATGAGATGACAGAGCAGCTTGCTTTTTCACACCAAGGCTTCTTTGTTGCTTAAAATACAAGTTCTTTAAAAAAGCACTTTGGAGGGCATTTTCAGTCCAAAGTGTGGTTGCATCTCATGACTTAAATTAGGACTTGTAACTAAGACCGTTTTGCAGAAGATAAAAATTTCTATGCTTTTGAAATTCAGGTTTTTTTAGTTGCTTCTGTTGTATAGTAAAACTTCTTTTAACACCTCAAAGTTATTTTTGAATGCTTATTGTAAGTTCCAAATTTGTCCTTTAATTCTATAAGACCTACAATGGTCTTCGACTCAACAAACATTTGTTTAGCGACTGTTCAGAATTGTTGCAGCACTGAAAACGGTTACTTTCGACTGGTCCTTGCACTTACTGACCTTCCCTGCGTCTCAGTCACATGATCAAAATTCAGGCCTTTGGCACCTGGCGTGGATTTATGATGGTTGCAGTGTCCCAAGGTCATGGGATTGCCACTTGCAACCTTCCCAGCCAGCTTCCAAAAAGCAAAACCAGTGGGAGAAGCTGGAGATCATCCGTGGCTTTGGGGTGGATTTCCATCAGTACGCTGATGATACTCAGCTGTACATATCCACCCCGGGCCACCCCAACGATGCCCTTGACGTGATGACCCGGTGCCTGGAGGCCGTGAGGGTCTGGATGGGGAGGAACAGACTCAGGCTCAACCCTTCCAAGACCGAGTGGCTGTGGCTACCGGCGCCTCGG
>NW_015386111.1:437511-468239 GCF_001527695.2 Protobothrops mucrosquamatus | reverse complement strand
TACCTGTAACTATATCTGTTTATTTATTTTACAATGACAAATAAGCCATTATTTATGGTGGCAAATCATATTTATTTTGTCATTCACTATGTGCTTTCTTTAAGTTGTTAAGTACAGGCATGATATGAAGCAGGCATAATAATAATAATAATAATAATAATAATAATAATAATAATAATAATAATAATAATAATAATAAAAGTTGGAAGGGACCTTGGAGGTCATCGAGTCCAACCCCCTGCTCAGGCAGGAAACCCTACACCATTTCGGACAAATGGCTGTCCAGTCTCTTCTTAAAAACTTCCAGTGTTGGAGCATTCACAGCTTCTGGAGGCAGGTTGTTCCACTGGTTAATTGTTCTAACTGTCAGGAAGTTTCTCCTTAGTTCTAGGTTGCTTCTCTCCTTGATTAGTTTCATCCGTTGCTTCTTGTCCTGCCTTCAGACGCTTTGGAAAATAGCTTGACTCCCTCTTCTTTGTGGCAGCCCCTGAGATATTGGAACACTGCTATCAGGTCCCCCCTTGTCCTTCTCTTAGTTAAACTAGACATACCCAATTCCAGCAATTATGATGACATTAGTTTTTTCATTATTTGAATGTCATTTTGTATACATCAACAGGACACAAAATTATGGATAATAATGGAATACCTTGGTGGTGGATCTGCCCTTGACCTTGTAAGTAACCAGTTTTTATTACAATTTCTATAATTCTTCTGAATGTTTAAATATTGTCTTGTAGCTTTTATGTCTTATATACATCATAAAAATAGATCTATGGCCACTGAACATGTAAATTTCACAAACAGAATTTTAATTATTATGTAGCAAGGGAGAATTATATATGCATTACTGAAAAAAATCTTGGTTGAATAATATTAGAAATTTATTTAGCTTATGGGTATCAAATTACAGTGTTTATTTTTCTAGTCAAAAGTGCACATGGATGGTTCTTTCACCTGCAAACCATACCCTGCAACTCTATTCATGGATGGGCCTCATAGAAACATGCATGTTTGCTACACCCAAAAATAAATATTTGAGGGATTAACATGTTAAACCTGAAAGACCTAAATTCAAGTGCATTCTCAGGCAAGAATGCTTCTGGGTGACTTGTCAGAATTGTTGAGCATTAGAACAAGTTCTAATAAAATTAGAATAAATAAAAATGTACTTTATTGGACTTCATTGTTTTTAGTTATTGATCGTTAATTATTTGGACTTTTGTCCTGAAAATAATGTATCTCTTCTAGTTAGAACCAGGTTCACTTGATGAAATCCAGATTGCTACAATATTAAGAGAGATTCTGAAAGGACTGGATTATTTGCATTCAGAAAAGAAAATTCATAGAGATATTAAAGGTAAAACTATTTGGGGTTCTGTTAGCATTTTAACAATTTAAGCTTAATTTTTCAAATTACAAATTTCTTCAAAAAATATTTTCTAGCTGCCAATGTGCTCCTCTCAGAACAAGGGGAAGTCAAGCTAGCAGACTTTGGTGTAGCCGGACAGCTAACTGATACACAAATAAAGAGAAATACATTTGTGGGCACACCATTTTGGATGGCGCCAGAAGTAATAAAGCAATCAGCTTATGATTCAAAGGTAAGATTAATGTGCTACTTAATATTTTCAGGCATCACTCAGAGCTGTATTCTTTTATCTTTTTTAGAAGACAGAAATATATTTTGCACTGTGAGATGTGCAAATGTGCATTTGGCAAATCATCTGTGGGAATTTTTATAAAAGAGAGCACAGCCATTCCATGGTTTCTAATTGTAATTTCCACATGTGGAATGATATGGGAATGCTGGAAAAGATCTGTATTTTCCATGTAGTTTGTATTATGGTTACAGTCACATTCTGGAATACTTTAGAAACTTAATCTGTGTGGCAGAAAATTGTAGGAGATTGAGAGCTGGTCTAAATAGTAGTAGTAGTAGTAGTAGTAGTAGTAGTAGTAGTAGTAGTAGTAGTAGTAGTAGTAGTAGTAGTAATAGAGTTGGAAGGGACCTTGGAGGTCTTCTAGTCCAACCCCAGGCAATAGATGAGCTTTACAGAAGAGGTCTGTGGATTCCAATAATTGTTTATTTTATTGGAATGAAGACTATTATTAAAAACAGAAAGTATGTAAAAGATTCTTCCAAGGGTATTGGCTTTACTTGGTGTGTCATGAGAATTATCCCTAACATATTAAAATTATTTTCTTCATTTTGATTACATTGCTCTGATGAAGAATAACAGTGGAAGCTTATAGGCAGGCTCTTCAATAGGCCGGATGACATGAATAAATGCATGATGATGATTTAAAATTTGAAATGAAAATAAACTGATTTCTTTGGCTATTGTCAACTGCTACTTTTTGCACCAGCTAAAATAATGCAGCTTTTATATCACCTGATAGGCGACTGACGACAACAATTCTTTTGTAGCTGCCATTTACAGTATGTAGGTTGCTCATTATAAAGAAATCCTGGAGAGTATCAGAGAACAGTTGTATCATTTCTAGAGACCAGGTCTACAAAGAGAAGTAGATTTGCCCTCTGTGAAATATGTATATTATGCCCAAATCCATTTCTACCCTTGGCTAAAACTCTTTTTCATGTTTTTCACTAATACGGTGTTCCTTGACTGAGGTTAATGTAAAAGGCAAGCTCACTTGCTCAAGCTTGCAACCCTGGGTATTTCTTTGCAAGTAGCTGCCTTGGAAACTTGACTCAGAAAGTTGATTATAAGCATTTCATGCATATTCTACTTTTGTAGCTAAAATTAAGAAGCAGAGAGGAAAACAGGTACATTTGGAAATGAGTAGTTAGTAAAACAAATACTTTGGCCACCTAATGAGAAGGAAGGACTCACTGGAGAAGAGCCTAATGCTGGGAAAGATAGAGGGCAATAGAAGAAGGGGACGACAGAGAATGAGGTGGCTGGATGGAGTCACTGAAGCAGTAGGCGTGAGCTTAAATGGACTCCAGAAGATGGTAGAGGACAGGAAGGCCTGGAGGAACGTTGTCCATGGGGTCGCGATGGGTCGGACACGACTTTGCAACTAACAACAACAACAAGTTGGTAAAAAGATAGGAATGATGTAAATGATTTCACTTTTTCATTTCTGTCGAATTATAAACTCATCCTTCTGTTAATAGGCAGATATATGGTCCCTGGGCATAACAGCCATAGAGCTTGCGAAAGGAGAACCACCACATTCCGAACTACATCCAATGAAAGTTTTATTTCTGATCCCAAAGAACAACCCACCAACTTTAGAAGGAAACTACAGTAAACCTTTAAAGGAGTTCGTTGAGGCCTGCTTGAACAAAGACCCCAGTTTTGTAAGTTACTAGATTTTGGTGGATGTCTCTGCATGTTGTAGCAGCAGAAGAGCTGATTCCATGTTTTTCTGTTTTCCTAGGAATAAACCTACATGAATGTTCATGCCATTTAACATTTATTTTAAAAATATAAAGCATACCAGCTAAGAGTTAAATCTAAACAAGTTTTATGTTCCTTACTCAAAACCAAGGATGGAGTACTATCTTCATTTGAAGAAGTATACATTTTCTATTTCAGTCCAGTGTTTCTCAGCCTGGCACTTCTTTAGACTCATTCTATTAAAGGCTTTTGCAGCTTGCTGTAAGTTTTACTTCTGTCCTACTCACAGTTTGTTCACGTTCTGTATAAAATAGGATATTTGGAACTGTTCCATAATTGAAAACTTGTGGAAAGTTTGAAACAGTGAAGGTCTGAAATAAAAACATTTTTATTTTTTCTAGTTTCAGATTTCCTCCTTCCCCAAAACTGGGAAATTAAAAAAAGGATTATGAAATATTAATATTTTATTTTTAATGATACATAAGGCACGTAAGATGTGAAAGAAATATACCAACTGAAGAAATAAACTGGGGAAAGGTGGAGAAATATATTCAAATATATTTGCATAAATACAGTTTATGCAAAACTTATATTTATAGAAACTCATGAAAATAAAATAGTATCAATAAAGAATGAGAAGTAGTAAGTGCTGGGAATGGTAACATTTCAGATTCATTACAAGAGACAAATTGGACTGTTTCACTTGGAAAAACGTGTATTCTCTTTCTACACAACTTATGTCTAAAACAGAGCTTTCTGTATCTATCTGATAAAATTGTAAAATCCCTATCTTGATTTACAGCATTGATGGTTTCTTATTCCCCACATTAAACAAAAAGAGAAGCTCCTGAGAGTTTATCCGCTTATTTTGCCACAAGAATGAAAAGATTATAATGTAAATTCAAAATAAGCATAATTGCTGTTTGAATAAATGGTACTTTTCCATTATTACTTTTAGTAATAAAACCAAATTATACACAATCTATAAAGAGCAACTGCAGAACAAAATCTTTTTTTCTGCATATATGAGGTTCTGAGGCATGAATAAATGGATGGAGGTGAGATCAATATGATTGATAACAAGAGCTGTATAAATAATAGCTCTTTTATTTTCATTGATTTTCCCCCCCCCCCCAATTGCTTCAAAACGTGGAAATTTTTACCACTCTTATCAAGATGGTTGGCTAATAAATTTAAAAAATAAGTGAACAGATAAATAAATTTAGCCGTATTGTAACTGAACTCAGTTTAGTAAAAAAACTTACTTTCTATTTTTAAGAGACCAACAGCCAAAGAACTCCTGAAGCACAAATTTATAATACGAAATGCAAAGAAAACTTCCTACTTGACAGATCTCATTGACAGACATAAAAGATGGAAGGCTGAGCAGAATCATGATAATTCCAGCTCTGATGATTCAGATGGGTGAGTGTGAGCCCAAAAGTTATCAATTTGGTGTTTGAGAATAAAGGAATACTTCAGATATGATGGACGAGATTCACAGTGAGGTTCAGAAATCTATTATTAGATGTATTCTAAATCAATCTTTTAAAAAGTAGCAAAAGATTTATGGCCAATATTTAGTATATGTTCTTGAAAATTATATTCAAGTAAATATGTGCAGACTCTACCATTCTAAGAATAGAAAGTTTTAGAGAAATCTAGAACATCTCATGCCTTATCTCAGTGTTTCTAATTCTTGGCAATTCTAAGAAAGACAGACTTCAACTCTCATGACTGCCTGGGGAATTCTGGGAGTTGAAGTCCATACATCTTAAGAGTTGCAAAAGCTGAGAAATATTGCCTTATCTGAACATTCTAATTAAGCTATTGTAAGGGTTATTTGATGCTTTTTGGGGAAATTAATCTTCTGAAATACTTTGTGGCATTCATGTAAAATTCAATTCTGTTACCATTTTATGTACAGAAATTAAAAACTGAATTATTACCCATCCTTGATTTTGAAGGGTGTCTTCAAGGTCTTGAAAATTTCTTGAATTTCTCTTAGAGGCTTTCTCCATAACCTTAGTCTTTCCACTGGCCATATCCAATTCCCTTTCTTACTGATTCTTACTATGAATCATACAAATTGGTCTTATAATTTGAGAAGAAAATGTAGGGAATAAATATATTCTCTATAGTGGGAAGGAGAAAACAGGATAAATGTTAGGTTATTCTCTATTGTATATTGTATCTATTTGAAAGAACAGATTGATTGTTATATATTCACAAATATGATACATAGAACATAGAATAAAAGAGTTGGAAGAGACCTTGAAGGTCAACTAGTCCAACTCCCTGCACAAACAGGAGAGTATATACCATTTCAGACAAGCTATCCAGTCTCTTCTTGAAAGCCTCCAGTGATGGGGCACCCATAACTTCTGAAGGCAAGGCATTCCACTGGTTGATTGTTCTCACCGTAAGTACATTTCTCTTTAGTTCTAGGTTGCTTCTCTCCTTGATTAGTTTCCATCCATTGGTTCTTGTCTTGCCTTCTGGTGCTTTGGAAAATAGTCCCCCCCCTCAATCCCTCAAATACTGGAACACTGTTATCATATTTCCCCAGTCCTTCTTTTTACTAGACTAGACATATCCATTTCCTGCAACTGTTCTTCATATATCTTAGTCTCCAGCCCCCTAATCATCTTTGATACTCTTTTCTGCACTCTTTCCAGAGTCAACATTTTTTTTATATTGTGGTGACCAAAACTGGCTGCAGTGTTCCATGTGTACTAAGTATTAAGGCTTAGTAAAGTGGTACTAATACTTCACGTGATCTTGATTCTATCCTTCTATTAATGCAGCCTAGGATTGCATTGGCTTTTTTGGCTGCTGCCTCACACTATTGGCTCATATTTAAGTGATTGTCCACTTGGACTCCAAGATCCCTTTCGTAATTGCTGGCATTCAGCAAAGTTTGACCTAGTCTATACTGTACAGTTGGTTTTTCTTGTCTAAGTGTAAAACCTTTTTATCTACATTGAATTTCATTTTATAAGACAGGGTCCAGTATTCAAGTCTGTCGACATCCATCTGGATCTTGAGCCTATCTTTTAGGGTGGTGGCTATTCCTGCCAGCTTACTGTCATCTGCAAATTTGATGAGTTCCCCTTCTATTCCCTCATTTAAATCCTTTATGAAGATATTGAAGAGTACTGGGCCTAAAACTGAACCCTGAGGTACCCTACTACTTACTTCGCTCCATGTGGATGTAGTTCCTTTGAGGACTACACGTTGAGTATGGTTTGTCAGCCAGTTACAAATCCATATGGTGGTGATGCTGCCTATCCCACATTTTTCTAGCTTACCAAGAAGCAGGTTGTGATCTACTTTGTAAAATTTTGCCAAATACAAAATTTGGCAAAGTAAATACAAACATTACTTTGTCAAATACAAAATCTTACATTTTGACTTGCTACTAAAAGATTTTTCCTTCTGCTCACAGATGACTTATTTTAACTTGAACAGACTAACACTTTAATCAAGACAAATAATGGTGGTATAAACTACTATACTGCTTGCTTGCTTTAATTTGGTTCCTACAAGTTTCCAAGAGATATAAAAATAGAGAAGGCTTGTTATCTGAGCTAAATTCAGGAGCCTTAATTCCTAATTAATAAAAGCATCTCTCGCACCATTTTTTGTTTCTAATATAATTTAGATTTTTGTCGTTTTGCTTAAAACATGATTTTCTATTGTCATCACTTCATCGTAAATAACAAGACCGTCTTGTAAATGTCAGAAATTTATTTGTGTTAAAGTGAAACAGATGAGCAGGCATCAGGTGGCAGTGATTCGGGTGACTGGATATTCACAATCCGAGAAAAAGATCCTAAGAATCTGGAAAACGGAGCGACCCAATTCCATGAGTGGGAAAGAAACAAGGTATTTTACTATTATTAATATTGTGAGACATTATTATTATTGTTGTAGTATTTTAAACAGTAATGCCTATTTTGATGGCTGCCTTATCTTGAGGTCTCTTCTAAATTGTGAGGATCCAATTCTATGCAGATTGAAAACTCAAATGTAAAAACCCTTGTGCTGTTTACCAAGGTTGTTGTTTCTTTGAGACAAATTGTTTTCTGAAGGTTGGCTGTTGCAAAGCAGCGTAAAGTATAGTATGAATTATTGTTTGATTACCTGTTGCTAGCTCTTATGTGTTGTCTATCCTGCAAGTTGGAAAGTCTGGACAGTCATCATCTTATTTAGAGTCAGTTGAAAGGGCAGCAGTGGCTGAAATCCAAAGAACTGGAAGTCTGCTTATGTTCTCCAAAACACCATGAGCCCAATTGTCTCCAGCTCTGTTTTTGCAGTCCCTAAAGTAGTGTTTTTTAAATTGGGCAAGTTTAAGATGTGTGGACTTTGACTCTGGGAGTTGATGTCCACACATCTTAAACTTGTAGTTTGCTCATAGTCGAAGCACACATCTTAAACTTGCCCAATTTGAAAAACACTGCCCCAAAGCATCCTTAGATTGCTACCACTGCAATTTAGCAGCAAAGCCTTTCTCTCCCCAAGATTACATTGAAAAGTTAGCAAAAGTTTTCAGCAGCAATATTTTTCTCTTTTTGAGGGCCAAAATAAAGGTTGCATGTTTATCATCCTCAAATTCCACCCAACCTCCCCTTTCCAAACAGATGGAAATGCTGGCCCTGGTTACTCAAATCATACCTGATTTGAGAACAGTTGACCACCCATTCCAATGAAAAGCTCGAGATGCGATTCAAAAGAATCTTTGATTCAACATTTGAAGACCTATTGTTGGAGAGAAAAAAACAGCAGTTGTAGAATCAGGGTGTAAACCTCTGTTCTTGTATTCCCTTCTCTTATTTTGTTTTTCTTTCTGACTGACAGGAAATCAGCTCATTCCAAAGTTCCATCAGATATATGTATTTTGCTACATTTAATTTTTCATTTGAGGATTGAATGCATTGATCAGTTCTAATAGGCTCTTTGCCTTGCACATAATTTGATATGTATCTATTAATTTTTTTGTAGCGTAAGAACTTAATAAGCAATTATACAGGCAATCTGGCTTCTTAACAAGTCTTTATATTCTCCTTTAACTAATTTGCAGTGTATTTTTTTTTCCTGAAAGGAAAATACCATTCAAAGGCGCCCTGCATCTCGATGCTTATCTACAATTATATCGCCATTATTCACAGAGGTAATATCATTGTATTAATCATTTCTTCTCCCATTTAGAGATTGTATGAAAAAGCTGGAGAAAATAGGGGAAAATTATGTTCTTATAAGCGTACCTTTCAAGCATTTTGAAAGAGAAGCTGCTCAACTCTTGTGATACATAGGGAGAGGATTTAATGAATGATTGCATGTTGGAAGCTTAACTTGGTGCCAAGTTTTTTAATGCTTATGATTTTAGTATGGTTTTATGTTGTTCTTGCTATTGTTTTAATTTTTGTTTGGAAGCCGCCCATTCTTTTAGAGCATCTGGGGATCCTGGATAGGGTTTTTTAAAGGCCATCCATGTTATTGACTCCAGGATTGCTTCCACCAAAGGTGTAAGGTGCGGGGGGGAGCATACATTGATCTTGACGTGGTGGTTGTCTCAGCAAAATTGTGGCAAGTGCCACGTGTTGGAGTGATAACATGTATTTGTTTCAGTTTAATTATATTTAGTTCAGTGTCTATGCATACACATAAACTTGTAGTGCTGGGGTCAAAATTAATTTTGCATTAATATCAAGACATGGTTTTTGCAGTCTCCTGGCCCAGAGTCCAGGGGAAGAGCCATGGCATTTCTAAAAACCAGCATGGTTGGAAGCATCCAGATCTCAGGGCAATGATGGCCTTTCCAAATCCCACCTGATGCACTGTTTAATTGATGGGATCCAAACTTTTTGGGTAGGCAGCAACACTGATAGATAGCCCCTGGTTGTACCATGGAGGAGTTTATGCATGATAGATAACCAGTACCTTGTTTTACAGCCAGAAACCTTCTGGTAAAAAGTATTATATGCCCATAATTACCTGCACTGCTGAACTGTGGATCAGCTGTAGGGAGTCCCATTTAGAACGCCTTGTAATAATCCAGTGAAGAAGTCACTAAGGCATGGGTGTCCAATAGCTGAGCCTCCCAATCTAGGCATGGTTGCCATAGACATGCAAAATGGGTTTAGGCCAGTGTTTCTCAACCTTGACAATTTTAAGGCATGTGGACTTCAACTCCCAGAATTCCACAGCCAGCAATGCTGGCTGTGGAATTCTGGGAGTTGAAGTCCACATGCCTTAAAATTGTCAAGGTTGAGAAACACTGGTTTAGGCAAAAGCCCCTCTAGCCAAGACTGCCATTTGCTCCAAAAGCATGAGTTGCAAGACCAGGAGTATCCCCAGATTGCAAACAATTTGTGACTGGGGCAGCCCAGTCCTCTCCACAAAAAAAGATAGAGGATCTCCATGATCTAGTCGTCCTACATCACACAGCACTTGATCTTGTTAGGGCTGAGCCTGAGCCTTTTCTCCATCCATACCCTCACAACCTCCAAAATGGAGAACGGAGCCTTGAAGACATTACTTAGGTGAAACAGGAGCTGAGTTATCTGTGTCATCAGATGACCTCATCAGCTTCATGTGAATGTTAAATAGGAGAGAGGAGTCTGTCAAGCTCTGAGACATCCCACATGCAAGGGGTAGGGCTAGACTTCTCACTTCTAACTGGAACTGGGCTTGAATGAAGAAAGAGGAGCCTGCTTCTTTCCCATGGCTTTAAGGCAGCGGTTCTCAACCTATGGGTTGCGACCCCATTTGGGGTCGATCGACCATTTCACGGGGTCGCCAAGCAAGGCTGTCCGCCATTTTTTTTCCTTTTCCGGCGGGTGCCTTACCTCCCTTGGGCTGGGCCAGCTGGTGGTCGGCCTGCTCCGTCTCTGCCGCTTGCCAGCTACGCCTCGGCCGGTGCAGGGGGCAAAACCACGCATGCGCGGCGCTCCCGGGCAGGGAAAGTCCTCAACTTACGACCGGTTGGGTAGTCCTCGACTTACGACCGGTTTAGTCGACTTACGACCGGTTTAGTCCTCGACTTACGACTGGTTTCGACCGGTTGGGGTCACGGCATTAAAAAGGTTGAGAACCACTGCTTTAAGGCCAATTGAGAGCAGGGTGGGTGGAGAAACCAGCAACAATGGGAGAACTTGGCTCGTCTTCCTTTGTGATGCCACAAGGGGAAAAAAAAAAAAACTCCCAGCGAAGGAGGATGTGGGCTGTCGTATGTGAAGCTGTTCCACATAGACTTAACTAGGCATTTAGTATATGCAGTTCCTACTTTACCGTTTCTTAAACGGTTATTCATGCTGAGTGTTGGTCAACAGTAAGATCTTTTTTAAAAGGCAATAAAAATATCTTTTTTTTGGTTTGTAGCAGAGGAAATTCACTTCCATGTAGTGAAAATGATGAGGTGTAATAAATCTTTTTTTAGAAAAACCTCAGCCTCACTTGTATTGCTTCCCTCTTATTTTTAAAAAGGATTTCTAATGTAGGGAAAGAGGAGTGGTAAAGAGCAAGAGTAGTAGTTGTGATCAAAATAACAGAAATGGTCCTGTTGTGTTAGCAGTGTACCATCTGGATTATGGCTCCTATGTAAATTGACAAATGGTTGCTAATTTAAAGCTCGTTTCCTTCCTAGAATTCCATAGAAAATGTGTATTTTCTAATTTGCATTGATTTAAGGCTTATTCAGACTCTATAAAATGGTTTATATGCACCCTGTATAGACAAAGCACAGAGCTCTGTTGTTATTATTTTTTATCCATACACATTTATTTTGCAAATGTTTCAGATGCTTAGAACTAATCCCCTTCTGATTTTTAGTTGAAAGAGAGAAGTCAAGCTTGTGGGGGGAACATGGGCTCCATAGAAGAACTGAGAGAGGCTATTTATTTAGCTGAAGAAGCTTGCCCAGGAATTTCAGATACCATGGTGTCTGAACTAGTACAACGGCTTCAGAGGTAATAATTAATTACAATAATAATAACAATAACAGCAGCAACATTCATTTTGGACACACTATACACATTTTCTATCATTATTCGTATTAAAATCATTGGAGCTGTGGTTCGGTCTTTATAAAAAGGATGATGATGATATTCTTAGAATGTGTAGAATACATGTTAATGTACTAAAAATAGCAGTATAAACTTAAAAGCAGTTTTAATTTTTATTGGACTGTTCCTATTGGACCATAGCAAATATTAGCTTCTATCAGAATACGGTCAGCATGTATTTTACTGATGGAAATATTTGCCTTTTTGTTTTGATGTTGGGGAAGTTAAGCAAGCATCCCTGCTGAAAGTCGCAGATCCTTCCAGAATAGCAAATATGTTTTGGCTATCTCAATTTCAGATATAAAATCAGGAAAAAAAAGCTCATAATATTCTTTGATGGTGAAAGTTGTTTTATATACTATGTATGGCACGTATTGGCCATTGGTACTGTTATGTTTAGAAAATTCTTTAAAACCTATAAGAAAGGTAGCTTTGGAAAGCTGGTTCCCAACCTTAATTCTTGCTCAAGACTCTGCTTTTAAGTGCAAGAGTATATTTTTCTAAAATATTGCAACAGAGATATTTTTTATTTGCTGTGTAAAACATTTTGTTCACTACTTTTGTTTTAATGACATGCTTTTCCCCTTCCCAGGTATTCAGTATCTGGAGGGAGCAGTTCATCCCATTGAAGTCTGACTGTGTGACCACCTTTGCTACTTCACTGAGGCTCCTTAAGGCACCTGTTCTCAGGTTGGTCTTCCACAATTGGCAGGCAATCACATGGACATTCCTGAAGGTGCATCAACAACAGAAGAAGGTGTTTTAGCAAGAGCACTGTTTTTCAACTCTGTATAGGTTTTTTTTTTTAAAAAAAAAATAATGCACATATTCAAAGGAGGTATCTTTATACATTTCTGAGATGTAAATTTAGGATTTCAGTTAGGAACTAAAGCTATTGTGAAATCTCAGGTATCTTGTGTTAAGTCATTGGCCTTCAGCTCAAGGATCCATAGGTGGGTGGCATTTCAACCTGAAATGTGTGCACTAGTGGCACTGCCACCATTTTGTTTTAAGGTTTTGTTTCAAGAAAGAAATGGAAGTCTGGAATTCAATTCCATGTTCCATGTTTACATTTAACATGGATTTGGGGTTTGAAAGAGTTGAAGGCAACCGCTTTAAGTAAAAAAAATATGTGAATTGGATGTATTATTGGCTCTGTGTACAAATTTGTATATAATCACTTTTTTACTGAAATTTGCTTGACATGCATACGGATTCCTCTGTACAAATTGCCAAGTACTTCTGTAGATGATACTAGTGAGGTAAATATTTTGACAGATAGATCAACTTATTATAGGCTTGTCTTTGTTTCTATGAAAATTTTAAATTGTATTATAGCAGGTTTTGCTTGACCTTTGTTTATAGGTCAGAAATAAAGCCGTGCTATAAAAATCTGGTTTATACCTCAGATGCAGATTTTTTTTTGTTACACAGCAGCATTTTTTTTTTTTCTAATCATGGTACGAAACTGATCGTTTTAATTTAGGACATCATATTCTTTGGAGTTCTCTAGTTTCGCTTATGTTCATGGTTTTATATCTTGTTTAAAATTGTGCCAATCCAAAGTTTAAATTTGTTTTTTAATAGTTTTCTTTTGGAATTAATCTTAACATATAACTGAAAAAGGCACTTTTTTATATGCTTCCTAAAAATCCTGGATAAATAATGGCAGTTTTGCAAAATGCTGGTTATAAAAAGAATTTTAAAAATGTGAGCAACTTTAGTTACAATCATTGAAATCAGAATTTGGTCCTAGTTTAGTATCTGAAATTCATTGTGTGGTAGAGGAAGATATATGAAATGTCATTAAGATCTAAAATAAAAAAAACTGCAGTTTCACTTTAACAGGTAAGAACTAGTACAGTTTAATTCTTGTTTATTATTAAAATAAATACATGATAGAAATCCCATCTGAATTTTTATTTTGAGGTATTTGGAGAAAAGTGGAATAAAAATGTAGTTAAAAGGGTGTGGTTAGTCAAGAATTTTAGAAGGGGCTTGCTCTTTGTTGATTTACAATAAAATGTTTTCAATATTTTTACACTGTTTTGATTTCAACATGAAATCTGTATTGTAATCTTAAAAAAATAAACATAGTAACTCTAAAAGACAACTTGCTATAGACGATTTCACCCTATGACCAAGGCTTGGGTGAAAATTTCCTTTCTACTCTGTTTTGAGAAAAAACATAATAATGGATTAAGGGATAGGCACATTGTGTCAATGGAAATGAACTCACTGCATGTTTAGAACCTGTAATATCCTCATCAATGTAAAGATTGAACTATTTACTAAATTTTACTGCCTTATATTTGAGTCAGCCATGCTGCCATCCCATTAGAGTGGGTGTGATGTTAACTGAATGGATTTTGTGTTAGTCTCTACCCCAGTGTTTACAGTCTGTGAAATGTAGCATGATGTAAGCTACATGTTGAATTAGGACAAGATAGGTGAGAGATCTCTTTTGAGTTTTCAGCTAAGCTTATATGCAGTCCTAGATCTGGTAACCTTTTAAGACTTTTGATTGCAAGAATGTTGACTGAAAGATTTTGTAAATGGAAACCAAAAAACCTCAATGACTTGCTCTTTAAAATTAGTAAATTAATATTTTGTTAGAGCTATGTTCTTTTACAAATATGGTTTTTTCCAACAAACACAGTTTATTTTAAACCAGTTAAAAGATTACTATTTTGCCAGTTTGCTGTTTGAGCCAGTGCAGTTTATTTAAATATCAGTTTGACTTAATCCCAATAAATTGTAAATATGCATAGAATTTTAAAATGACATCTTGTTTGATATAAATGAAACAACTTGGTGAAAGCAAATTGTCTTTGCATTATATTGTAATGAAATTTAAATTCTAAAACACCTTTTGTTGTTTCGAGTCTGTTTTTACTCTGACTGTTTAACTTTAGAGTACTGTTTATTGATCCTTTAAACATTGTTTTAGAACTGTCCTTAAAAAAAAATCCAGCATTGCAGTGTTGTATGTATTCAGGATTACGGTATTCTTTGGCAATTGATAGCAGTTTCCTGTGTATTAACTAAGGTAATATTTCTGTCGTAACCGTTTTATTAAGGGCACCAAAATTTGCTGATGTAGAAATTTCCCATTTTGCATAATGAAATAGCTAAGCAATCTAAAAGTAAGCCAAGTCTTTTAAACTGCAAAGGTTTTCTATCTGGGTCTATTGGGCCACTTTTTAAGTATTAATTAGAAGATATAGTTCCATTATAGCCACACAGTTGTAAACGAACTCTGAGACCACTGGTTTTTCTTGTGAAATTGTGAAAAGTTGCTCCTGTTTACTCACATTTAGGTGCCACCCTCCACATATACCCCTTGGAGTTCATTGCACTACATTTTGTTTGGTTCTTGACCCTAATATGAAGCATTTTGTATGTTACATAATTTTCAGTATTGATATTTTTGTAATAGTTTAGAACCCATTGAAAATAGTGGTGCTTTTGATAATAGTGGAATTTTGCAGTCATTAGTGCACACAGGGGTGTATAGTATATTGGCTTATATATGTATCAATGGATGGAAGAATTTAATTTTGAACTTGAAAGATGACAGGTATTTGGGATACAAAGTCCTGAAATATATAGGCAGTGAGCCAAAGCACAAATATAAAACTAGACTTCATTGTGTTCTTGTAATCTGCTACTGAATTGAAGTCATAAATACACAAAATGGCAAAGCAGTTATTTTGGCATTTTAAAGGCTTACTGATATTATATAAATGTTCACGGGCAGGAGTCCATTTTAACAACCAAATGAAATTTTACTAGTCAGCAATTATTTGTGGGTTTAGAATACTGTGAAATACCTGTACCGGTAGAATGCAGACAACTGAATTTTTGCAAAGTTACATGTAGAATTTTGTAGCTTTTCCATCTATTGATTTTTCCCCCTTTGGCACCCATAATGTATATGGACGTATACAAAATCTTAGTAACACTTGTGTACTTGACAAAGTAGAAGGTTAGTCCAGCAATGTGGAAAGGATATATTTCTTTGGTTTTCATTTCCAAAATTTATAAAATGAATTAGCAATGTAAGTTATGGCTCTTTCATTTTGTCCAAACAAGTCATTTCACACAGGGGTTTTGTGGTGAGAGGTGGAGGCTATTCTAAAAAGATATGTTCATATATGATGCATAGAACATTGAAAGTGCTTCAATTAGCATATAAAATCCTCCTTTCCATTATATACATAACATAAAGGGTATATAACACTGTACACTAGAATACTTGTAATATTTCAGAAAGTTACACTAAACATCCCAGAATATTTCCTGGAAAGTTTTCAATTTAAAACACTGTAGTAAATCTCACTGGTCTCTAATCCAATTTATGCCATAATAAATTGGTTAAGATGTCGCAAGACTTTATTTTTGCTCTTTTAGGTTAGCATAGTTACTGTTGTACATTATGGTGAACTAGAAATGTTCTTAATTAGAGATGTTTAATTGTTAGAGCCATAAATCAATTTTAAAAGTCTTCAGATTTAAAATTATTGATACTAGAAAGAGAGCAGTTAATTGTGTATTTCGGTCATCTAATAACTTTTAGTAAAGAGTCTGAATATGTGAAGCATTTACATAATTGAGTAATTCACAGTTGCTGGATAAAATATTCTAAGTATGAACTTGATGCTTTTTTAGAGAAGCATAAAATTATGATTTCCTTGCTGAATTATGGCAAAGGTCTAACTGGCCAACAGTTGCTTTTTGAAAACGCACAACATAGCAGTCTAATATCTGGCTTATTTTTTTCATAAGCATCTGGGAATGCCTTTTTTAATCTCTATCCATGGAGTCCCATTTTTAGCCATCATGTGACATATGCAACAAAGACCTATTCTTTGATCAGGCTCTGTTTACTTCTGTAATTCTGCAGTTTATAACCTGTATACAGTATATTTGCTTATGTCAGATATCAGCCTATTCTCAAAACCTTGTATGTTTCATGACACAGAAATAAAAGAATACAACGATTTTGATATGTCATTGAGCAGCGTATTTATATCACACACTTTACAAGAAAGTAGACTTCAGAATTTAATGACACTTAAAGGGAAAAACAGAACCATAAGCTATTGTGTTATTGCAACTCCAAATACTGTTATGGCTGCCATGTTCTGGAAGAATGGATGTAAATATTCTTATCAAACTGTTGGTTGTGTACAGATGGAAGTATGGCCTAAGAATTTTGAGTGGGTTTTTTTCCCCCAGTCATGACTCGACTAAAACAGAATCACAAGGGAGGTATATATACTTTTTGAAATCAGTTTTGATATAGGAAGTGTCATGCATATATGACTAAGTCTAGACCCGCACCACATATGTGCTTATCAGTTTTCCAGTCAACCGTTTTGTAAAACTGTCACACAGTATCTTGCCAAACTGATGAGGATGGCTTGTGTCAGTAGGGGGTTGTTTAGTTCCTTTCTTTAGTCCAATTTATATATAAAAAATCAAGGAAATGCAATTAGCACAAACTGTTTCAGTTAATTACTTATTAATTAGTTTTAATTATTTGAAACCAATATAGAAATGCATAACTATACCGTATACCTTTGGAATAAAGTGGGGAAAACCCTTATACCCACTTTCAGTGCTGTTGCTGCTTTATTTAGAAACATTAATATTAAAAAAGGAGCTGTGATTATTATATTTTGTATGGAAATCTAAACAGCAAGAGCTGAAAGCAAAAATAGTTATAAAGCAATGTTCCTGCAAGAAGTCTCTGATAGGCAATAGAAAACACTGAATAAGTGATTTGTGCTCATGGTATTTATACCCTGAGAAGATAGTGGCAAAAACTGAAAACTTCTGCCACCCTTAACATTACAATACTGTGATTCCCTAGGAAGCAAATCCAGCTGCTAACACCAGACTATGCAAACCTTGCTGAACAGAAAAGGCACAAGCTAAAAGCTGCATCTAGTACAGGGCTTTTCAACCAGTGGTACGGGTACCACCTGTGGTACATTGGCACCTGGCAGGTGGTACGCGGCCATCCTAGAAAAGTAGTGGGGAATGAGCTGAACTGGTGGCAGCACCGCACAAGCCTGAGCGAGAGACGGCTGGAGCTGCAGGGCTGTCAGGGCTCAGCAGAAGCGCCAGGATCAGTGCTTCTTTGGGACTGTCAGGGTTCAGTGGAAGCACCAGAATCAGCGCCAGGCTCCAGAGCTCGGCGCTGATTCTGGCGCTTCTGCTGAGCCCAGAAGAAGCGCCGATCAGCTGGAATGTTGCAGCATCTCCAGGGTCTTATGATTTACATTCAGATGCTTGGCAACTGATTCATATTTATGACGGTCACAGTGTCCCAGGGTCACGTGAAGTGACCAAAACCTGCTGCAACCACCCAGCAGACAGGTGGAATAAAAACCAAACACCCTCCCACCCCACTTCCGCTGCCAATCCCAAACAGAAATGCTCACAACAATGAAAACCTCGAACAGCAGGAAGAGCACCGCCGGGTGGGCAGGCAGGTGTCTTGCTCGGCTGTGGCTTGGGGGGCACTTTTTTCAGTGCCATTGTAACTTCGAACAGTCACTAAGAGAACTGTTGTAAGTCGACGACTACCTGTACTTTATCACTTTTTTCCTTTTTTGGGGGGGGGGTCATCAAGTTTTTGACACCTTGCTAGGTGACTGGTGGTATTTGGATATTGCCATATCCTAAAAGTGGTACAATGGGTGAAAAGGTTGAAAAGCCCTGATCTAGTAAATAAGAAAGATGGTCATAAGTTTGCACAATGATTTTATATGACCCTCGAAATTATTTGCAAAATCTACTCTATAGTTCCAGCTGTTTCGTTTTTACTTCCTTCTTTTCCCAATCTATTTGTAGCTGTTTACTTCTCTAAGAAACAAAAGAGCTGGGAGAGACATAATGAGGTCAGCAGCAGCCTAGTTGACTTTTTTCGTCTTCTTTCCACCACTTAAAAACAAAACAACAATTTAAAAAGGAGTGCCTTTTTTTTACAGCAACAAGGGTCTACAATCTTCCAGGATTCAGCTTCGATCTAATGGCTTAGCTGGAAAAATCAAACCACAGCCCCCGGGGGAGGGGGAGGTATTGGAGAGAAAAAGTTTTGAATCAATCCTGGATTGCAAAATGCATGTTGGGATATGTAGGCCAAAGAAAGGTTTGTGCAAATGTCTGGAAAACTTTTCATGGACTCATTTTGATGAACCTATGTAAGTTGCCCAAATCAGTTGCACACATATAAATTATGTGTTATCAATTATGCATGTTCAAAATAACACGTTTTTGTAAATGGCAAGGAACAAACATCATGGCAAGAAACCCTCAAAGCTATATACACTGTTTAAAGCTGTTGAGGTATTTTATTCCCTTTTCTGTAAGCAAATCTTAAAACATGTTTATACAACAGAGCCTCTATATTTGCCAAACCTGCTCTTAAAGCAAGAGATTGATACAGTAGAAATCATTTTTCTTAAAATGTGTGACATGTGGTGGGATTCATATTACATCTAATAATACACAATGAATCTATTTCAATTGCTGGAAAGTTTATACTCTCAATCAAATCTTTAGAACAGCCTTTCTCAACTTGGGTTCCATGAAAGGTCATTATTATATTAACAAAATACTGTTGTTGTTGTTTTAAATTTTGTGTGCCATGCAATGTCAACACTTCCAAAGGTGGGAATTTTTACATGCTGCTAATCATAGTGAGCTTTAGATAGAATAATTTTTATGCAAGGGTTCTCTGAGCCCTGAAAATTATTTCAAAGCTTCCTCCAGGGGGAAAATGGTTGAGAAAGGCTGTTTTGGACTCTTAATCGGGCTGGACATTGATTAAATGAACATATTTAAGGCTATCTAATTGCTTCCAAATTTGTACAGACAAAATATGAATGGATTTATAGTACCACTTATAAAGGTGCAGAAGCACAGAGTATATTGGGACAAAACATTACAGAAACAAATGTTTCCTTTGAAGAGATGCACCCGCACCTGTTCTTATTGAAACACCAATTTTCTGACAAAAAATTAATGCCACAATCCTTGTAGAACACAGATATTGACATTTTGTTACACAAATCATTATACCATCTTAAATTTCCTAAGACATTGTTACGAGTACTTCATGGAGTAAAATACGTAAACTGTTTCTCGGGCATGATTTTCTATCTCAATATTAATTTTCATCAGAAAAAAGCAGGCAAATCCATCTGACAATATCGGAAGGAAATATTTCCAACGTTCAGAAGTGAGATGAATTGAACAAACTACATATTTGGCTGCCAGTTTTAATTCTTACAAGCAAACTGTGTAGAAACATCAAAAATAAAAGAACTTTACCTTGAAGATTTATGTTGAGGTGGTGAAGTGAATAGATAATAATAACCAAAACAAAAATCAGTCCAAAACTCATTTTGAGGGTCTGTATATTAAAGAAGAGGCATCAGGTTTTCAAGGAAGTATAAAAAAAATTAAGTTGCTACAAAAATTGGTCTACATATTTCTGGTGCAAATTTTTTGAGGCGAAGAAATATCTTTTGGCATTTGGCACTCCAAGGACAATATTTTAATACTGGCACAAGCTAAAAAAACCACTCCAAAGAACAAATACAAGACATGAAACCCTCACGTGGCTGATAATAGTAAACAAACCTGTAGAGGCATTATTTCAAAAGCTGATCCAAAACATTTTTAATAGATTTGTGTTTTACTAAATCTTAAAAGGGGAAAATAAATTCAAATATCCTCTAAAAAAGCAGCAGTTGCTGGAATGAACCATTTGGAGTTCAGCCATCAATAAACATGGGATTCTTCGTGACTTAATACACGGACACGCGAGGCTGGGCCTGTGGCACTTCGGATTACCTCCATCCACCTAAGCAATAGAAAGACAAACATCAGGACTTCCTACACTGTACAGGTGGGAAGCTTTTCTACTGTGGATGTGGCTTCACAGAAGACATTTGCCTATTAGGTGAATTTGGGAGAGATCAGTAGGATGGGAAAAGGGAAGGAGTAGGTGGGTCTCCTGTCTGCATAAGGCAGAATGTTCTTTCCCAATTCTATGCCAGCCTGTTTTTCCAACAGCTGATCTGGTTGGCCAGAATGGAATGGAGTTGGGGAAGAACAATGGAGATGACTCTTCCCATTGGTTGTCCCAAAGATATAGGTTGTCTTTCCCATCCTGATAGCCTTGCTAAGCAATTTGAGATTAAGAGGGCACCAGTGGGATACAGAAAAAAGTGACCTGGAATGCCAATCTTTGTTCCACCCATTTCAAGTTCATCTCTCTGGGACAAGCAACTAGGCATAGGGATTCTGATGGGATCTCATATGGGAAGAGTTTAAAACCTCTACTTTGAACAGAGTGGTGGCAGAGGGGAAAAAGAGGGCAGTAATGGTTAAGTACAAGAGGTTTCTGAGATTTCTCAACCTCAGCAGTCTTAAGAGGTGTGGGCTTCAACTCCCAGAATTCCCCAGCCAGCATGAAGTCCACCCATCCTAAAGTTGGTGGAATTTGAGAAACCCTGCACTTAACCACCATTTGTAAACTAAGCTTAACCTATATTATAGAGTAAGACACATATATTTAAATGGATTTTGCTACAGAATATTTTCATGCTGCTTTACTTAAATTGACTGGATTATAACAGTACTTATTACCTATCCATTTTAATGATAGAATTTAACAGCATAGTATGTAGTAAAATCAGAGTAAACAAACATACCTTTCAAATGTATATTCACTCTCCGCCCTAAAATAGTACACATGGGATTTGAAGTGTAGCTTAAAGACATAGTCTTTATTAATGTTCTCAGATTCAGAAGGAATGGTAAGAGAATAGCCCAGCAGAGGAAGGCTAGCTAAGGGATGATTGTCCTGAAAACAAAAGGCAGTAGAGTTGTAGCAATAGCAAAGGTCCCACTTCACAAATTAATAAAACTGCATGCAAAGAGCTTCAAAACTATCTTCCTACCATCAAATCCCAGTATGTTTCAAGTAAAAGACAAAACCCAGGAAGGTCCTCCCCAAAAGACATTGGCTTCTTGTCTTTCCACTGCACACAGGCTTATAGGTTTGGATTTGCCCAAGCTTCTCTTTTCTTAGATTTTTATCACATCTTTTCTTTCATGTACAGCTCAAGGCAGCAAACATACCAATTCTCCTTCCTATTTTCCCCAGAAAAACAACCCTGTTTGGTGAGTGAAGGATGAGTGCCTGGCCCAAAGTTACCCAGCTATTTTCTCATGCCCAAGGTGGGACGAGAACTCACTGTTTCCTGGTTTCTAGGCCAGCACCTTCACTACACTCAAAGCCCAGTGAATGAATGAATGAATTTACATGATTTATATGCCTGCTCATCTCACAGCTGACTCTGAGCAGTACCCAAGGATAAAACAAAGACCCTGATCATAAAAATCAGCAACAGAGTTTACCTAACCTCCTAAACCAACACTTAGAGCATGGATGTCAAACTCAATCGTGTGATGTAATGTTTTTTGCCTTTATGGAACTGGGGGTGGTCTGCACTGACGCATCTGGCCTGTGGGCCGCCAGTTTGACACCCCTGACATAGAGGAAACAACCAGGTGCTTTACAAAAGGTTATTCTCAAGTGCAGAAGGCAGTCTCTTCCCCATATTCTGTATCTCACTGGAACTGAGAAGAGTTTCTGTGAAAGAGACCCCACACATATTGCACCTAAATGTGAACCACTATTGGCACAATTACTACACTCCCTATAACATGGTGGCTGTAGACATAGCTTCTCATGTTCCTGTTGTCTACTGTATTTATTTTTTACCAGATGTGCAAGTGGAAAGGAGAGACTGCTCATCATTCGGTGGCCTTCAAGTGGTTATTTGTGAGTTATATGGAATATGGCATGGAGAGGATGGTCATAATATTCTATGGTTCTGGTAAACTCTTGGATGACTACCTTCATCCATAATGCACGATCACTGGTGACTCTGTTCCTTATCTCAGTTTCTCGAGCTGATGCAAGCAAAGTTTCCACAGTACATATAGGTACATACATCCTCGCTTATCAACTACTCATTCAGCAACCATTCAAAGTTACAAAGGTGCTGAAAAAATAATTATATGACCAATTGATGACCATTTATTGCTGTTGCAGAATCCCTCAGTTCATGAACACCATTACAGTCAATATGTAGTGTTCTGAGTCTGATCTGTGTTTTTTCTCTCTCACCTACTTGGAGAGGAGAGAGATTGGAGAGGAAGGGATTGCAAGAGAGTAAGCTGTTTGCTCTTGTACACATCAAAAACAATGCAACTGCATTGACAGCCTGGAGTTAGGACCCACAAATGCACTATGTAAACAGCTTGCAATATTTTCATGAAATCTCTTTCTATCCAATCTCTTCGCTCTGCGAAGGAGATCTGAGCAGAGAGATTGACGAAGTGACTGAGAATAAACTGTTAGCTCTTCTATACATGAAAAATAGTGTGATTATGCCAGTAACAGGAAAGTGGTCATATAACTACAATTTCTGACATTCCCTGCTGGCTTCCCAAAAGTCAATGGGGAAGCTGGAAGGAAGTTGGAAGTCTCAGTCACATGATGTCCTTAATAACAAATAGGACTGCAGAAACTGCCATTGCTAAGTGGCACAAATAGGCAATGTTCAACTTTATGACCATGTTGCTTAGTGATGGGGATTCTGGACTAACACTAGCTTTTATGGGCTTGCTTCATGAAATTTGGACAATTATGAAAAGCCCACCACACATACAGTTTCCACAAGAAATCTCTGTCCAAGCGAAGTAGTTAACCACAGCATTTAATATATTTATGGCACAGTATCTTAAAGAGCATAAGATAGGAAGCACATCAAAACTATGGCAAGGAGAAATAGGGAGAGTGCCATCTTCTTCTTGAACCTCCTCCTTAGCTGACATCAAAAGTATATTTGAAGGTAGCTCAATAAGGATTTTCTCAAGAAAAAGCCCATAGTTCTGGTGATTGCTCTGATCCTGAAGATAATGATGTTTTAGTAATGAAGCAAATCATTACAATGCTGTTGGACAGTGCAATAGATTAAAGAGAGCTAAACAGTCTAACATTATGAGGGGCCTATGTAGGCTTACAAACACTCTTATGTGTGATGCACAGAGCCCACAAAGAATCCACTACATAGAACAAGAAGGCAAAAAGCAGAAAGAATGAAGCTGCGTTGCCTATTTTGTTCCCTCATTGATTTTCTGTGCTCCATCTGCTCCCAATCTGTTCGGTTCCTCTGTTTTCCACACACAGCCATATTTGTGCCAATGTAAATCTGGACATCACATTTCAACTGCTACTTTCTTACTATAAACTTAACCTTTTCCAATAGCAAAATACCACACCAAGAATAACCTTCT
This sequence comes from Protobothrops mucrosquamatus, assembly GCF_001527695.2. Classification (NCBI taxonomy): domain Eukaryota; kingdom Metazoa; phylum Chordata; class Lepidosauria; order Squamata; family Viperidae; genus Protobothrops; species Protobothrops mucrosquamatus. Next base: position 444,412 of record NW_015386111.1, on the reverse strand, counting down.
CTTTTGGGGGCAGGCAGGAGTGGAGAGTATGTACCTATTTTATTTTATTTTTTTAAAAAAGGATTAACATGTCTGCAAGTTAGTAGAGGTCTGGATAGCAGATTTTTGTAGCGGTGCAGACTTCTGCAGATAAACATTGGATTAGTTTTTATCTGCAGAGTTATTAACTATACACTTCCACTTAAACAGCCTAATTCTGAAATACTGAAGCATTTAGAATTCCCAGAAATCCATCAAGTGCCTTTGGACTAAACTGTAGAATTCAGTGCCGATTTTTTTCTCCAAGTTGTTCATCCATAATTAATTATCCCTGCAGCTAATCCATTTTCTGTAAAATGTTTCATATTACGGTAATTAATCTCAAATATCTTTGGGTGTACCCTTCCTCGGAGAAATGAAATGTAGGAACCAAAGCCACCAATAACAGAATAGCAACTTTCAAACAGCACTCATGAAAGTGCACAGTTTTCATTGCAGAAATTTCTAATACAGGCTGTCCTTGACTTGTGACCATTTGTGACAGTTTCAACTGTTCAACCATTCATTCAGCTGAGAGCTAGTTTGGTCTAGTAGTTAAGGCAACCGGTGAGAAACCAGGAGACTGTGAGCTCTAGTCTCGCCTTAGTCATGAAAGTTGGTTGAGTGACTTTGGGCCAGTCACTCCCTCTCAGTCCAATCCCAATTGTTGTTGTGGGGGGAAAAGAGGAGGAAGGACTATTATGTATACCACCTTGAGTTATTTATAAACAGTAATATAGGCAATATTAAAATGTAATAAATAAATCAGCAACTATCAGCAACAAAGTTACAATGGGGCTAAACAAATGGTGGTCCTTGGCATTCCAGCAGTCCCAATACCCCCATGGCCATGTGATCATGATTGGGGTGCTTGGCAACCCAGTTGCACTTACGACCAGTTGCCAAGCACACCACAATTATGCTGCTGGCTTCCTAAGAAAGTCTATGGGGAAGCCAGCAGGAAGATTGCTAGTCACTGAGGTAAGTCTTTCCCTCCCCCAGATCCTCTGCAATTGCATTTTGTTAGCTATTTGTGCACCCTGCATATCGTCCCAACACACACAATGCCCCCACACACCCACTCTGACTTGTGTGGTAGCTCTTGCACACCCCCTGAACTCTTCCTGATTCTCATTACACATCTTGTGCACCCTCTCACACAGTCACTTACCCTTCCTAACTCACGGAACATCTCTCATGGACCCTTCATATTCCATGCAATACCCCTTGTACATCTCTTGCGCATCTCCTCACACATTACCTGACCCACGCAATAATCTAGTATACTCCCTTGCACTCTCCCCAACCCACACTATACCTCTCACTCACCTTCTCACATCCCCTATTGTCTTCTTCGGCCCACACAGCGCGTCTCTCACAGCCCCTCTCACTCTCCACAACTCATGTGACACTCTTGCACAATCCCTTGCACTGTCACATACTCTCTCTTCTCTGACTCTTTCCCCTATCCCCTTGTTCCATCCCTCACCTGGTAACAGCCACTCATCTGCCCATGGGTAACTTGCAACTTCCTGTTGCCTTTCCTATGCCTGTAGGATGCGGACAGCTGGTAAGAATTTGTCTCACCTAATGACTGTAATAATGAGGACTACACAGATTGCCATTGTTCAGTGATGCAACTACATTACTTAATGATGAAAAGTCTTATTCCAATTGCTGTCATAGGTCAAGGACTATCTATATTAGCTCTCCTGGGGCTAATCAAACGGCATTTCAATCCTCTAATGTGAAAAAGGTAACATAAAGATTATTTTCTGCTTTCAGAAGAATCAATTACCTGGTGAGATTTGTAGAAAAACATGCAGAAGTTGGTGAACACCACCCAAAGCTTCTGCCACCCATTGCTGTTTTTGAATTTTCGCAGAAGGTTTCCAGAGAGTTGGTTCTGAAAAAAGGAGGGAAATAGTACAACAAACAAAATAAAATACATGGAGAGGGTAAAACAAGATGATGGAAAGCAGGCAAGGCTCATGTAGAATGGCATTTTTTCAGCCTAAATTGAAAGAGTTTATTTTTGTCTGTTGAAAATGGTAATAAATCGCATTTCAAGTTTCTGAACTGTTTCATTCAGTGAGGTCGGCTTGTAAGTTGAATCTAGCAAGAAATAAATTATCTGCTGTTACCTTATTAGAAGCCCCACTTAAACTGAGGTGGTGTTGGCAGACATGCAATTTTCTTGACAAAGTTACAGAAGCGTTTTGCCCTTGCCTTTTTTCCAGAATGGTCTCTTGACTTCCTGGCTTATGTTCTGGGCCTGAAATTCCAACACTCTCTTCCAACTAGTTATCAGGGCTACTACCCCTGCTTTGCTCCTGAGATCAGCCAAGACCAGCTAAGTGCAGCCACTTGCTGAAACACATTTGATGCTGGAGTATTTATTTTTAAGGGTGTGTGGCTAGAAGACAATTTTACTATGATTTTAAATTATAATTCTTTGTGCAGGTGGGAAAATTTATAAAGAATATTTCACACAACACCACTATTTAAAAGGGTCCAGAAAATTGAATGTATTTCTCTTAAGTCATCTTTAGAAAGGTAGCTTAATAACAATAACTTAGGCCCCACTGATTTTAATAGGTAAAACTTAAATAGATTGTAAAGTTGCATAAATGAGAGGCTTTGATTTGAATTAAGTATTTGGAAACTTTTTTTTGATGAAATAGTTAAAATAAGGTGCTTTGGATTAAATGTGTGCCTACCATATATTTGAAAGAAGCTAATGCTAAATATCAAATACATCCAATGATTATGACAAAGGGAAGATAAACATACACTTTAGCTTAAAAATAATCAGTCTTGCTGAATCTTTGTTCTCTTAGTGGAAAATTTTATTATTCTTTTAGTTCTGGTTGACGTTTAGCAGCATAATGAACAAGGCTCTTATCAAAACAGCTAAAAGGAAACACTATTACCGTCCAAATTGTCAACAGGGCTAACAAGCTTTTTACTGTATTTTGAAAGCTTTCATTTTGACCCATTCCAGTTTCAAAAAACCAGACAGGATGTGTGTGTACTGGAATACAATAACACACATGTAGTCCTAATTCTCTACTTTTGATTTTGGTTACCTCATTTTCTGAAGGGTATCATAAAAGGACAGGCTTTGCATTCGGTACCAGCAGACATATGAAATGGAAACAGGCCGCTGATCACTGATCAGTCCAACAGGTGGGGAAGGACAGTCACTGACAGTGAGAGGGTCTTCTACCACAAGAAAAAGAGAAAGAAGGAGGGAAAGAAGGAAAGACACAGAGAGAAAGCATAAACTATAATGTTGATGTGACATTAAACACAGAATTAGGAAAGTATGACTGTAACTTGCCGGTCATGGGAAAAGCTGTGGAACTAAAGACAGTTGTGTGAGTGCAGATGGATCTGCTTCTAGGTTGTTTGATGTGATAAACTCCAAGTATGTGAGGGCAATCTGGCGGCAAGATTTGTCACCCTATTGATCCCCAGAGGTGAAGTATTAGGATGTTTCTGATAGAATATGCCACACACACTCAGAAGTAAGATCAAATGTATTTGGAGAGAATTACAACCAGGTATGTCTGAATCCAAGGGAAATATTTAGTTCTTTAAAATTTTTATTTTTAAAGCTATAGAACCTTTTATTCTATAAAACTAAGGCATGTATATCCGGTGCGTTCCCTGATGTAGCCAAAACAACCTAGAGGCATTCCTTTGGAAATGGGTGTCTGCAGGTACCTTAAAGAAGCTAAACCAATTTATAATTTAAATGAAATGCTATGTTATTTTTTCATCTTCAACTCAATTTTATAAAAAATTGTGCTTCAGAAGAACTGTTTTCTTCTACTTTTCAACAGAGTTGAATGGAGCCTTATTTTATGAAGAAGAACTGAAAGCAGAACAACACATGATCTCCACAAATATCCCCTTTATCTTTGATAAAATTAAACACCGAAGTTCCACATAAAAGCTAACATGAATTGATATGAGAATGCAATACTTTCCATGCAAATTTCATTGATTTGGGATGAGAATGTTTTGGATTCCATACCTCATTAATCTGTATCAAATTGGTTTAGCTACAGCCAAAATGCATCTTTAAAAATACACAGAGAGATCTCCTCTGATAAAGAAAACATGAGAGAGGCAGATAAGCCTGAGAGGAGAATATTGTAAGAGTCCAGAGAATAACAGACAGCAGAAAATAAAACAAATTGCACATTTCAGACTGCAGCTCATAGACAGACCTATTGCCCTTTCCAAATATACTGAGGATTAAAAAAAAATACTCAGAAGAACCCCTCTTGATATCAACATATAGAAATTAATTTAGAAGCATGAAAGGTATCACATGAAAAGTAAAATTATTTATAAATTGCCTGAATGTCTTTTGAATGGACTTAATGTAGTTTCCAATTAACCAAGAGGGCAATGATTGGAAAGGAAATGGTGCCTGAGGAAGATGGCTCTTTTGAGCTGCAGTCCAAGCCATTTTGAGCCAGATACCTCCACTGCAATACTAAAGTCGACCATAGAGACACTGGTATTTCTGTGCCAGCAGACGTGCACTGTAGTGTTGCCACGGTGAGGAGCTTGACGTTCAAGCGAGGTGCGGGATGCATTGAGATCATCCTCCGATTCCTGGTCTACAGTGGACTCCTCGGGAGACTCTACAAAATGCAGGGGAAAAGCCTCTTTTTTCCCCCCCTTGTATAAAATACGGAGCATGAAATCATAAGCAAAATATTATCTCTGATTAAAGGAAATCTCCAAAATGGTGAAGAAGCTATCTTAGTGCCTTGTCTGTTTTGAGTTGGTTGTATAGGGAAAACATGAATATGGAAGGAGATTAAGATATTTTTTCCCTGAGGAAAGCATCCCGACAAGAAATTAATGGCCAATTGATTAATCAATAATTCATTATGGGATTGTGCATAGGAACATTATTATTATTATCTATAACAGTGTTTCTCAATGATAGCAAGTTTAAGATGTGTGGACTTCAATTCCCAGAATTCCCCATGGACCATGTTGGCTGGGGAATTCTGGGAGCTGAAGTCTTAAATTTGCCAAGGTTGAAAAACATCGATTTATAATTTAGGCCCTAGTAATTCTGTGCTCTAAATAGAGTGACTTAGTACATACTTCAGTGAAACATGAATTATTGTTTTGGAACACAGAAGGCATTCTTTAATTTCAGCGTCATTTCATTTACTACTTTGCATACAATTCCATATACTGCCATTAAACACATTTCTAAAATTCTTAAAAGAGAATAAAATATAGGATTTGATACCCACAAACCAGCTGCCATATAATCTATCTGAACTGAAATTAGATAAGAAAAGACCTGATTTTCCTTGTTTTTAAAGCAGGGGCCCTGCAGCATGTACTGCATATATAATGATACTTTGGAACTGTAGGATTCACACACACCCCTTTTCTTGTTCTGGACTTACTTGTGTCAGGTGGGCTATTTCCATGGAATTCAGAAGCAGGATCATTACAGTTCTCTGCCAAGTCAATGGCCATCTGAAGGTCCTCAGTCCACTTGTCCATTTCAATGCGGTTACTAGGAAAATAATAGAGGTTTATTTATTGTTTATTTGCAGGACTTATATGGCTGCCTGTCTCATATAACAATTCTAGGCAGCTCACATCTATACATAAAAGCAAAGATAAAAACAGAAGTACCCTTCCCTCAGGTGCCAGCCCACACAGCTTCCCAGCTAGCCCAATACTTGGGAGAAGAGTTCTTCACAGTGTCCTGTGAATGCTAAAAGGGTAGTTCTTTTTTTTAATTGCAAATAGTATTGAGCTTCACAAGTTAGGCAAAATTAAGCCATATCCTGCTTTCAGACTATTTATTTGGGGGGTGGGGAACCTTTATAACCAGGCCAGATAAAGTTACAAAAAAGCATACTATCACCTTCTGCTCTGCAAGCTTACTTTACTTTATATTAACTAATGCCTGTTTATTGCAAAAGGGTGATTACAAATGAATTCAGAATTACCATTGTAACTAGCTACAATACCTATAATAATCCAAAGTGTATCTTCTGTAGAACAGGCACACTGTCTCAAATCCCTACATAGATGTTCTAAAAGCACATGGTCCAAGATAATTACCTCGCAGCAACAACAATGGATTGGTGTTGACTTCTCAGTGTAAAGCAGTGAGGAACCCCCCATTCTTCTTCACTCTCTTCTATCTGAGAAAATAAAAATGGAGACATCATTGTCCAACTGGAAAATAAATTTTCAAACAATGTGGACAATAATTTACAAAAATTCAAGCTACCAAAGTCTGATTGTTTTTCACTATGAACGCAACAATTGTTTTCTTCTTACCAATATGGAAATTATGGAAAGAAATAATAATAGCTGTTACTATGTAACAGCCACTATTTAGTACTGACAAACAGAAGACTAGCAGAGCATGTCTATGAACACTAACTAGCAGTCAGAAGATACAATGAAAACCCCTTAATCTCACAACTCATGAAGAAACTCAACAATAGTTTCAACTGGGAAACTGTGAGCATCCTAGACCAGGGGTAGGCAACTTTGGCTCTTTTATGACTCGTGGACTTCAATTCCCAGAATTCCTGAACCAGCCATGCTGAGGGGAAAGGGAGAGGTTTCCAAGCTGAGCCATGTTGGCTCAAGAATTCTGGGAGTTGAAGTCCACGAGGGAGGAACAGACTCAGACTCAACCCTTCCAAGACCGAGTGGCTGTGGTTGCCGGCGCCCCGGCATAGTCAGCTGATTCCATCGCTGTCTATAGGGGGCGAAACTTTGGCCCCCTCAGAGAGGGCGCGCAACTTGGGTGTCCTCCTGGATCCACGGCTGACACTGGAAGATCATTTGTCGGCCGTGACCAGGGGGGCGT
>NW_015386111.1:399323-437327 GCF_001527695.2 Protobothrops mucrosquamatus | reverse complement strand
TGACCTAGGGTGAATTTTAAATAGGGATAATTTTTAATGATTTTTAATAAGAGACACAGCTACAAATATTTGGTTTTTAATTGGCTTTTATTGGGGAAATGTGCTATGTTGTTTTAATATGCTGTGAGCCGCCCTGAGTCCCGTGGGGAGAAGGGCGGCATATAAGTCAATGTATTAAATTAAATTAAATTAAATTAAAAGAGCCAAGGTTGCCTACCCCTATCCTAGACGGGAAGTTTGACTTTTAGACAAATCAGCCATCAATAGACTCATAGAGATATACCACATTTATACACCATTTAAAAGAGACAATAAAAACATTAAGAAGGAAGCAAAAAGTCCTGAACAGACCCTTTCAGGCAGCCAAAATCCAGATAAGTAAGGCCCAGATAATTCCAGGCAAACAATCAAGCAGAAAACAATACCCTCTTCATGGAAATACCAAGGAGAAAAACCCCACACCCACCAACACTGGGCTATTGCATAGAAACAGGGAACCTACCCCACAATCACTAGCACTGATGTCGTTACCTAGTTGGGCAAGTAAATAACTAAACTCACAGAGCACAAAGGATTCTACAATAATAGCTATTTAAAGTCTGCTGCTCCAAGGTTACTAGCCATTCCTGGTAATATGCAGAGTTAGTGGATGAGATAAAATTTAGGAGTGGCAAAACTCTTAGCTGCAGACAATACTCCGGTTAGATCTGGAGTATATCTCTATGCATTAAAAGCCACAATTAAAAATAAATCAATGAAAGCGCGAATACGGGCATCAGAATCATATACACCACACCATTGGTATAACACAGGCCAACCTCAGGGTTGAAATACAGGCAGCTGCTTTATTTTCTATGATGTCAAATTAAGGGCAAATTTTCTGAATATTTTTAAAACTTGGCAGTTGGCATAGAAGAATCTGTGGGTCATCTATGCCTGCTGCCATTCTTATGTGTGCAGCACCCTATCGAGTTCATTCTCTCTCTTTTTTCTAGCAAAGAAAATGCAGCTTCATATTGTCCTTGCCAGTGGAAGTAACAGGATGATGATCTCCACCCTTTTATTGCTCTTCTCCATTGTGTGGAAGGGACCAGCCTTGTTTAATTATCCCCTTCAACGGGAGAGCTCAAACATTGCCAGGACTTGCAGTGAGGTCACAATGAGTTTCCACCCACTGTTCTGGAAGGGAGACATGAATCTTCTGGCTTGCTTTCTGCCAGCAAGGGGTTCCAAATCACTGTGGCAAATTGACATTTCCTTTCCCTTCACATCTCCATTTGTGTGTAAATCCTGTGCATTGCTTGTGTGTTATCTTCTGAATGAATCTGTATTTGAAGGAGGTGATGTTTGGGTGTACATATTCAAAAGCAAATGTTCACATCAACCCTCCTATGCAAGTCTCCAAAGGACTAATCTAGAACCCAATGGATCTTCAGATCTGAAAAGATTATCAAAAGCTACTCTATGGAGCAAGATGCCATCACCAACAATTCTCTCAATCTGAAAGGATGGCTATGACTGAAGTTAAACCCATTAAGTTTTCAGACTTTCACTTTCTTCTCAGTTGCATTTATTCCTTCAAATTTCTAATTATTTTATTTAGAGTAATTGAGAAGGCTTATATTTCTAAACAGTAGATACGATCCACAGCCTTTTATGTTTTAAGAGATTCAGCAGTAACCAATCCAGTCTCAACTCAGCATGTACTTACCATCATGCCATACAGTGGAAGCTGCCCATGAACTTTGAACTGATTCGATGCTGTTAGACCCCGACTTGTGTACAGCAAGATATCATTGAACTGAAACATAACAGGCAAGAATATAGTCAGAACAGAGGAGACAGGGAACCCCCAAATACCTCTAATATTCTGTATGTGACCTAATATACATGGGATCATTGGTGTTTGCAGCCCTGTTGTCATTTAGATCTAATAAACAAGTTATGTTATTTGCAAGATAACATGCATGAATTTGGGACTGTTATCCTAGTATATTTACTTTAACCCAGAGGATCAATCATATGAACTAGCCCTTAAGAACATGGGAGAAAACCATATCCATCCAAATATTATTTTGAGAATGTTTCCATCTAGTACCTATAATAATACAATAGTTTCCCATTTTCTTCCAAAACTATTTAAAGCACACACAAACACTTATCTTCACCATCATTCACTAGGGATGCAAGAGCTTTTCCTCAAAAGAAGTGTAATATATGCTGGTATTTTAGAAGCTAGCTTTGTTTCCTTGAGACAAAACATGCAGATCCTTCTTCTGTATGGGAGATTTAAGTTGAATGACAAAGAATTATCTCATATTGTAAGCTTTTAATAGAGTCAGGATTTAGTGGCCAAATTCAGACAGTGCCTGGTTTGGCTCTTGGGAAGATTCAACTCATTCTCCTACTTTCTACACTGTATTTACATTTCTTCTCTATGTAGAACAAATACTTTCATGTTATATTCCAAATAGCTGACTTCTGATCAGGTCATGGTAAACCTATTAAGGCATTTTTCTTTGCTGTGTGATAACACTTTGTGCTTTATACGTCAAGTTTGTCCTGTAAGTTAGCTAATAAAAAACCCCTATGATCCACAGACTGTCTAGCCCAGAGGTCTCCAACTCCCAGGCCGTGATCCACTCCTGGGCCATGGCCTATTTGCAACCGGGCCATGTGAGCCGTGAGCCTGTATGCATATAAAGACGCAGCTCGACTTATCCGCGTGCTGGCCCACCACTTGCACGACTTGGTTCCCCTCCCCCCCTCCCCCCACTGGGCCAAGCTGCAAAGGTGGAGGACCAGTGAGCTAGCCTAAATTGCCAAAATAAAGTTTATCACAGCACTGTGTGCAGCGTAATGCAGACCTACATATCCTACTTCAAAACACTTTTAAGATAGTGGTCCAAGTCAAAGTCTCTCACAGTGCAGGCCTTGCTTAGCTAGATGCCAGGCTGTCTTAAATAAGATAGTGGGGGGAGGGAGAGCAGCGGGGTGGATGAATTGGGGGGGGGAGAAGAAGAAAGGAAAGCAAAAGCCTGTGCATTGTTCCCATGGAAGCTGTAGCCTGTTCGAAGGTCACCCAATGGAACACAACACCTTCAAACCCACACAGCTGGGAACTATTACCAAATCAATTTATTTGAAAGTGATTGGTCACTCAATGATAAGGGGAGAGGGGGATGAATCCCAGGGGAAAGGTTTACTACTTGGTTTGGGCTCCAAAAGTTAGATTTGGCTTTGTAACCATTTGGCCTCAATAAAGTATACTTTTTACTGCTACGGCTGTGAGAGTCTTTTTGATTGACCAAGTTGGGACAGCTGACAGTTTCTCTGTTAAATTAATCCAGGATGCATCATTTTCTGAAATCTATATATTGGCTTGCATTTATTTCATAATTCTCAGGAAGAGCAGAAAAAAATGCAGACTGTGTGAATGTAGATTTTGATTTCTTAAGAATCGCTTTATATTTATTCCCATCTATTGTTGGTTTATTTAACATTTGGCTGAGCTTCTTTTCATCGTGGAGAACAGAAAGCTGCAGATCTCTTCTCAGATTACTCCACAATTTGCATCTTACTGCTCCTGTGAATTTCCTCCTCCTTCTTTTCCCTTGGCATTTGTGGCACGATTGTGTTTAATTGCACACATTCTAAGCAGTTCCTGCCACTTACCAAGAAGAACATCCGCTGCTGTAAGCCTTTTCCAGACAGTTTGCTGAGACTACCCAGCCTAATAAATTCCTGTGGAGGAACAGACACAAAATAGAAAACATCAAACCTCAGGCTGAACGTTGGCATGGGTGGTAATTAATAAGGCTGGCAGCATTTGAGATTCAGTTCCCAAAAAAAGTGCTATGGAAGACACAGAGTACAGCACTTATGCCTTTTCCAAAAACCCTGCAGCTGTCCTGTGGTCCTGGAAAAAGACGCATGCTTTAAAGCGTTTTAGATGGGATTTTTGTTTGTTTGTGCCCCCTTGTGTTCCCAAGTATATTTCTGGAAATTTATTGATTCATTGATTGATTTTGGAAAATTTATATAGCTATCTACTCTCTCATGACGACTTTAGGTGGCTTACAGAAAATAAAAACACAATGTAGAAGAAATAAAAATAATAAAATAATAATAAAATAATAACCCCCACCCTCCCTTGGGGACAACACACACTCATATCAGCCATTTAATGGGCTCCATCCCACTCTGGGTTCCCCAGTCCTGCTGGTAAAACCACCTCTTCAGGACCTTCCTAAAGAGGGTCAGAGTGGGGGCCAGTCTAATTTCTGGAGGGATGATGTTCCAGAGGGAGGGAGCCACTATGGAGAAGGCCCTTCTTCTGGGTCCTGCAGGGTCTGCAACATTCCATGCCTTTCCACGCTAATGGGTAGGGAAATGAATATAAATATAAATCTTTCCCAGTTCCATTCATTAATGCTGTATTATTGAATTAATGATATGATGCCATTGAGGAGAGATATGTAAGTGAAAAGTACCTTATGTATAATGAATAAAAAATGACAGCCATTGGCATGCAGTAAACAAGAGTATTAGATTTTCATTGACGCCACACAGCCATAATAGGGCATTAAAGGAAAAGTAATGGAAAATATCAGGGAATGAAAGCAGTAAATGGAATTGCCAACTCTTCACTCATGCATTGGGGATGAAAGGAAACTCTAGAAGACAGTACAGTATGCAATTAAAACAATACAGGAGATGATAATAAGCAATAAAGAGAAATCAAGACTGAGTTACTACAACTCTACGACTTCTAAAAAGTAGACCAGGATATATTCAAATATAATAGTTTAACTATTACTGCTACTTTACTACCACTATGACGACAAATGAAGCTAGTTTTGCCGTCAGTGCTGGCAAAGAATAAATAAGAGATGTAGAGCAATACAACCAAAGGAGAAGAGTTGGAAAAGACCACTTATTTTACCCTATTTTTAGTGTTAAGAGTACAAAATACATTTGAGAGCATTTTTATGAGATTGAATAAATAGACTTTTTTCTTTTGGATTTAGCTATAGAAATTTAAGTGGCTTGGACTGATTCCAGGAGCTAGTCAGGGAAAATTCATCCAGGTTGATGTTAATAGAGCTTTCAGTGAGTTTTGATACTGTTGGAGAAGAGTGTCGTTCTGTTTTATTCTTCCTATCTGCTGAAATTGTACTTATATGATTTGATCTCCCTTGTCCACTAGCTTAGGGGTTCTCTCAGGATTCTAGCCTTTTCCTAGGGGTGGTCACCTGGGGTGTGGGGTGTGGATCACAAAGCATGACTGAAAAGAAAAAGCTACTTCTTTTTGTCAGGTATCAAGGAAATTGGAAAAAAATATCTTGTATCAGTTTTGGATAGAAAAATAAATGGAAAGTAGGCAGATAATGTGAAGTTAATCTGAAGAAGACAGTTACTATTAGCCAACAGAAACATTAATGAGAAAATGATCTGTCATCTGTTCTGGACATGCTGACCTTAAGCACAAGTTCAGTTGATGGATTTTCTAAATTAAAAATTTAGATTCTAGAGAAAGCATATCTCATCCTGACAAGAATCCTGCAATTGCTCGTTTTTTCAGCCAAATATTTTATTCCAAATACTGTGGGGATACGTACTCTTTCTGGAGTCACTAGATTGTCCATAGCTATTAAGTCCTTTTTCAGTTCATGCAGTTTCTGGAAGTTTTCCATTTTTAGCATACTGCTATGGAGCTGGGCCACCATCTCTGAAATTTCTGCCAGAGCAGCTGTGAAAGAGGGAAAAACAACAAACAAAGTAATTATGCCATCAAGTAGAGCTACTCTATTAAAAATCTGAAGAACAATAGAAAACACATGCAATGTTTATTGTTTTGTTAACAATCAAACAGAATCTATATCCACAAGACTTCCAGTTTCAAGTCGAATCTGCCCCCTCAAAATATTTCTGAATTTCACTTGGAGATGATGGGTTTCCATGGATGTTTGCTGTATAATTGAGTATAAATTATTTAACAGACTTAACTGATTTGGCCCGTAAAACAATGTGATTTTTTATTTAAAAAATCTCATTTTTATAGCCTGCACTTAAGAAATAGGCTTGATCAGGGCATCATTGCCCTTTGAAGCCAAGGCATAATGTATCTGTATTCAAGAACAAATTACTAGACATACTTACCACCTTTATGCATTTATCAAGATTCTTCCAATCATGCACATACATCTGAAAGCAAATCTACTCTGATTAACCTGACTCTGCCTGCCCTTTTTTGTGAAATTGCTAATCTCAAGGAATTTCTTTCCAGGCTCATTTACTGTCTGACTCTGCCTGATGTAGCCTAGCTAGAGCTAGGCTTTGCCTTCCGTCCCTTCATGTGTGGTTGTTATGATTATTTAGTTAAATTTATAATGCTGCCAAACTGAAAAGACTCAGAACTTGCAACTAAAACTCAACAGAAACAATAAAGCAAAGGCAAAACACCAAACAATATCATGGGAAGTTGGTCTTAATTCCCTGTAACGAATCTTCTTTCTGTTAAAGATACAAGATACTCATTGTTACTCAGCTTAGATTCCTGCTCTCCAAGTAAACAGTCAAGTCACTTCCTCCAAAATTTAAAATTAAGAGAATTGCTACAGGAAGAGTTCACGCATTTACCTCTGGAGTCCCTGAAGTCCCCATGATTGGGTGGATAATGTTTGCAGAGCCTTTCCATTATCTGCTTGTAGTGCATCAGTCTATGCAGTGGCCTGAGAAGGAAGATATTGAGGGGAAGGTAGCAGACTTTCTGCATCTCAAAGTCTCTGCATAAGGCCTCGAGCCTGCGAGAGTTCTTGATTCCATTTTCCAGTTCTAGCAGTATTTTGCTATGCTTTCGCAAATGAACGGTTAGTTGCTAGAGGAGACAGAAAGAGAGAGAAAAGAGGATAAGTCCATGTAGGAAAGAATTCTTTATTTAGGTTTATTTTCACATAATATCTGCTCTGATGCAATTTTTGGTTAAAAAAAACACAACACAATAAAAGCCACACTGTAATACAATATGACAATGAATCGAGCATAGAAGAGATGAGAGTAATTTCCAAGTAGGTATCAGAAGTCTGAGAAGAGCCTTGTCCACTATTGAAACAAGGTGGGATAAAAGGCTAGGCATGCCTTCACAGGGGGATTCTAGAAGTGTGTGTGTGGGAGCACAACTGAGAAGGATCTAACTTCGCTTGCCCCTTCAATGTAACTCCAAAGTGCAGTCCCTGGAGCTATACTATCAACTATGGTTGAGATGACTGGCAAAGTCCAGTTTTAAGATGCAAAAAGAGTGGCACCCTGTTGATTTTCTAACAAAGAGTTCCCAGGATACACAGAAGGGCAACCAATTCACAGAAATGATCTAGACCAGGGGTGTCAAACTGCTGGCCCGCGGGCCAGACACGTCACAAGGAAACCGTGCTCACCCCATTGCTGGCAATGGGGAAAAAGCTCCGATACATCGAGCGACATCACATGACGTCTCGAGTTTGACATGTCTGATCTAGACCTAGAATCTTTTACAGAATTTCTCCCTCACCTGAGTTCTTAACATATTATTGGAATCAAAATCCCATCGGTCACAGACAAGTAATCAGTGGCCAGGAACCATGATTATTATAATCCAACCATATTAAGAGAGCCACAAATTTTCTACTCTTGCTCTATGAGTCTTCTTTTCACACACTCTTTATTTATTTATTTATTTATTTAATTTAATTTATATGCCGCCCTTCTCCCGGCGGGACTCAGGGCGGCGCACAACATATTTAAAACCAAAGCATATATACAATTCCCCCCTTAAAACCGAATTAAACCAAATTTAAAGTTGTGTCTTCCAAATTCCTAAAAAACCCAGTATAAAATCCACCCTAGGTCAGGTCCGCTTGCTGAAAGAGCCATGTCTTGAGGGCGCGACGGAAGGTAAGGAGATCCGGAATTATCCGAATCTTGAAGTCAGGTTGCTTTAAAAATGTGATGGCCACCATAAAGAGCAGAATCAGTCTAAGGGCAGCTTCTTCCCAGTACAATGCTCCATCCCCAACAAGCTTAATACAATTTGACTGAGTTTGGCTTAATTTTCTGTGGGAACTCAACCACTATGTTTTTATTCATTTGAACAATGCAATATATGGACCCAGCTACCATAGGATCACCAAGCACAGCTAACAGTAGGAAGGCCTTGGGGAGATGGTGTGTAGGAAAAAGGCAGTCAGTGCTTGTGTTGGATCATGAATCAGTCTGGAACACAACAGAATTAAACAAGGCTTTCACACAGACAGATTTGTTATCTCTTCAGACCAAATGTTCAGAAATACATTGATTTCTTTTAATTTCAGTGAGCAAATAGAGCAGAAGCTCATGCATGATTATCATTCCAAGAAAAAGTTAGCACATAAACACCTCTAGTTCATACCTTCATATTCTGAATATTCTTTAGCATAACATCTCCAATTTTTTGGAAATCTCCTTTCAAGTGGGCATTAGAACGGCCTTCCCTGCCAAAAATAGAATTATCCATATCAGTCAAGCCTTAGAAAATCATCTATGTAATGAACAGAACAGAGATAGTAAATAATAGGCAATGCTGGAAGCAGGGAATTCATGGGAAATGGGGTCAAAAAAAAGTCAAGATGGCAATTGCAACGGTATATCTAAAACCTGACCCCCTCTTTTGACAAGTGTCTGGAAGTAGCAGATACCACCAAAATGGGCTGTCACTTGTGATGAAATGAAGAAGAAAAAGAGAGTAAAAAGCCTAGAAAATAAAGATTCTCATAGCATTCACACGTTTAATAACTGATTTTAACATCTGGACCATAATAATCTTGAAGTAGTAAAGAACCACAACTGATTAAACCCATCCCCCTCAACTCATGCATATAAAGTCACACAAATCAGTTTGTTTCCCAAGTCAGAGTTGCTCAGGAAATAAAAGTTCCATTCCTCCTGCCAAACAGTCTTCTGAAGAAGGACCAATGTCTGAAGAAGAAGAGAGAACTTCCTTTTCTTGTTCCTTCTACCTTACAGTCCTTCCACATGCAACTCAATGGCAAGTAATAGAGAGAAAACTTTTAGGTTGGACAAAATTAACTCTTTACTTGCATACGGATCCAAATAATGAAGAAGATGTAGATATGTCTTCTAATTTTAGAGGATTCTTTGAAAGCTAGCACTTTTTTGAGACACCCTGAACAATATTTGTACTATGTTATAATTACTGACTCAGGTAAATAAATGTTCTAGCCCCAAGGCCAGGCCCTAATTTTGTTAACAGCAGGTGGCAGCATGAAACTGTTGATGGCTGATTTTGAAAAAGCGAAGTAGGGTTGGACATAGAAAGTGCTGAAATGGGCAACTTTTAGGAAATCCCAGGGATGCAAGTTAGACTGCGGACTTTTTTTAAAAAAATCCCAAAGACAGGCAATAGTAAGTAATTTATGTATTATTGCCGAGAATACTAGATAAATATGTTCATGGGGTAACCAAGAACTGAACATGACTTGAGGGATATTTTCTTTAAGAATCCCAAGAATGAGTTTAAATCCTGTGGATCCAAAATATCTCCAACTATAGTGTGCAGAACATTTCCAAAAACAGCTCCATGGACCTCAGAGCATTTTGTATTAGAGTCTTTTTAAAATGACCTTTTGCACCAACTGCATTAAGGTCTCCAAACTCTTGAAATTCTAGAATAGAATAGAATAGAATAGAATAGAATAGAATAGAATAGAATAGAATAGAATAGAATTCTTTATTGGCCAAGTGTGAATGGACACACTAGGAATTTGTCTCCAGTGCATAAGTTCTCAGTGTACATAGAAACAGCAAGTAATAGGTCATAAGTTATAAATCATAGTTACAATCATTAATCATAAGATACAAACAACAAATGATAAATCATAAGATACCAATAGGAGAAGATAGTAGGAAAGATGAGAAGATGAGAAAATAGAAGATGAGAAAGATGAGAAGGATAATTAGTAATACAGCCTACTACATGGGTAAATATCTTTAATCCTTAACATAGTACTGTGGGAGTTAGGTGTTGGCAGAGTGATGGCATGGGGGAAAGAACTATCTTTGTGTCTAGTTGTTTTGACATGCAATGCCCTATAGCAACATCCTGAGGGAAGAAGTTGAAACAATTTTAAATGTCCAGGAAGTGAGGGGTCTGTAGATATTTTCTCAGCCTCTTTCTAGTTCATGCAGTATACAGATCCTCAATGAAAGGCAGGCTGAGTGCGATTGTTTTTTCTGCAGTCCTATCTGTTGAAGTCTGTTCCTGTCCTGTTTGGTTGCTATGCCAAACCAGAGAGTTATAGAGGTACAAATGACAGACTCAATAATACCTCTGTAGAACTGTATCAGCAAATCGTTGGGCAATCTGAGCTTCCTGAATTGACACAGGAAGAACATTATTTTTTGTACAGTTTTAATGATGGTTCGAATCAATTGCAAAAGGCAGCTTTCATCCTGCAAGGATAGCTTTAACACCATCAAACAACAACATCTGCTATCTCAGGTCCTTATATATATATTAGGCACTTTGGGTGCTTTACAACTGTTAAAACATTTAAAAACAAATAATAATACAAGTAACACAAAACAAAGATGACAGAGAACATAAACCCAGATGGGAACAAGGAGAACAAAGAAAAGGGGCACCAATCATTCCCACCAAAGGCCTGGGTGAAGAGCCACATCTTCAGGGCCCTTCAAAATACTAGTCGGGGGGGGATTGTTCAAACTTCAGAGGGAACCTCATTCCGGAAGTCCTGATTTTCTCACCTCTTTTGATTGATTTCCCAAAAAAATTCATTATCTAACCAGAGTAAAAACCAGAATGATCTTTTAAACCACCCATGGCAATAATGACCTCTTCCACTAATACTTTACTTTTCCTCACAGTGAGCAGACTTTACCTCAGAATGGGCATGGGAGGTACAGATGCTTTACTTTTGTAGTGTAAATGATTGTCTGAATTTGCATGGCTACAATAGAGTTTGAGAATTAAAGTTACAACCAAGATGTCTACATTAATGGAATTTAACATAATTAAAACTTGATCTAAAATTATTTTCAGTTAATTCAGTGGCATTAAAATTTCTGGAATATTTGAAATATATTCTCAAATAGTTCAAATTTTCATTTAAGAATCCAGCTATGTACTAAGAAAAATTAATCTCACTTCCAATTAAAGATTCAAAGGAACAAACTTCTATCTTAAACTGCACACATAAACAAAAGCATACAAGCACACACACCAAAGTCATAATTGTCCAAAAGAGCATAGTGATTGGGGATTCAAAGAGATGATTGACAGGATGTGCTACTCATTGTTGATTTACTCATTTTTATACAACTGGAGGTTCTATATCTGCATTACTTAAGATACAGAATTTTAAAAATTGAAGCTCTATTTCTTCATGAAGAAATATCTTTGTGTAAAATGTCCTCACTAATACTTGCAATCTATTTTCCATCTGTAAAAATACAAAGGGGAAAAATATTTCATCCATTTAAGCTAGTTTACCAAAGACGTTTTCAAATTTTATTAAATAAGTGATGGTGGCTTAAGCATGCATTAATTAATTAATGTTCATTTTAAGAAGATCAAAGCAATCAAACATGTCGTGTGTAGAGTTTATAATTCTATTCCAAAATGCACTTGTAATGAATATTCGCAAACCTGGGGGAGCAGAACACATTTCACTGATTAAAATGTCTGTCTAGACAACCAAAACAACTGCACAGAAAGACATTCATTTGGGTGAAGGCTTCACTGTAATGAAACATGAGATTGGATTCATTTCCACTTGTAAACATCTGAAGGAGCAACAACTCGACCACTTGGGAAATATCCTTTGCAAAGAAAAGCAATGATTCCCTGAAAACTGATTGCCCTCACTTATATTTTCTCTTTTAGTCTATCATTCTTTCTCCCAGGGATACATCGTACAATGTAAAAAGAGACAGGTTTTCAAACTAACATACACATTGTAAAATAATAATAATTTACTGTGATTTTCTAAAGATAAAGCATTTTTCCATGTCAAAGACCACATTTAAATCCAATCTTTATGATTCCATAATTGAGAAACAAAACTTGAATTTCCTTCCTGTTGCCAAGGCTTTTTGTTAACTTCTGTGAAAGAAAGAAAGAAAGAAAGAAAGAAAGAAAGAAAGAAAGAAAGAAAGAAAGATCCTACTTAGAAAATAACAAGAAATAACTCTACACAGGAACAGTAAATTTGAATAGAGCTGATTTTTAATATTCTTTGCTGATACACTACCAAGCACAGAAAAATATCCTTGTGAAATAACCCTAGTTTTGCTGTGAATATACTTCTGTATATATTCACATATAACCAGGGGTAGTTTATTGCATATAGCAGATGGAATCTTTTGAATCTATGAAAAACTACTCCACAACTCCACTCTACTGTATCTCCCAAATACTGTCATCTAGATCTTTAATGCTAATGGGATTATACTGAAAGAGTAGCAGGACACAAATACTTTGCTTTTTTTTTTTTTTTTTGCAAATATGAACTATCGCTTCACTGAAATCAGTAAGCCGGCTAACTTGGTTTCAACAATGAGAGTAGTCAATCTTTGGATAAATAAAACTGAACAGTTGGAGGAACATGTTGCAATATTTACTCAACTGCATACTGGAAGATAATAATGCTTGACTCTAGTATAAGTGGGCTGCTAGCAAGACATTGATGCCTGATCTGCATACATTTGAGATTGCAATTAAACAAGAAAAATAGGAGATTTAAGCATATCTTCAGAGAAATATAAAATATCTCAAATTTTATAAAATATGAGATCATAGAAAGTCAATGTGATGTACAGGTAGTACATACAGTACAGTTCTCATTTAGCAATTGCCATGTTTAGCAACCATTCTCAGTTACACCAGTGATTAAAAAAATAACTTTACAACAAATACTCGCACTTACAACCTTTGCAGATCTGTAAAGCAAAGAAAAACTGAAGGAAATTATATGCCACAGTGGTGGGCATACTTAACAACTGTTTCACTTAATGACCAAATTGTTGGTCCCAATTATTGCCAGTCCCAAGTTGCTGGCTCCTTCATGAAAATATTTAATATTGAAATAAGAGACAGTAAGTCTGGGCTAATTCTAATGCTGGAAAACAAACATACAAGTATGCACTAGGGTGGGGGAGGGGCTTCTGCAAAGAAATGGGTCAGTTTATTTTCTCCCTTATAATCTTCTTTCCCACAGATCTCATGCTACATACCATCATTTGGGTATAATTTTTGTACTCTGTTTAGCAATGAGCTAGGTTTTTCCCCAATTCACAATTAAATTCATATGTTTATGAGAATTCTATACTTCTCTAATTTTACCTTTTGAACCAATAATTGAACTAGTAATATCACCAGGCCAAATGTTTGTTTGTGTATATATATGTGTATATATAAATAAATAAAAGAAACTGAACAAACCTGCTCATATTCATGAAAATCATCTGACAAGTACATTAAAGAACTAATTTTTCCAAAATATTTAGAAAAGGACACATGCAAACAAATGTGAATTCTCTATTTAAAGCTGATCTACTTAAAGTAGCCAGAAAGATGGTGTCCAGGGTAGTATCTATTGTTAAGAGTTCCTTTTAAAATCCATTTTTAATTTGCTCTTTTGCTTTTATTTTATTTTTATTCTTGTTCTGCTGGAGTTTTGAACGTACTTTGAGATCAAAGCAAAGATCTGTATTTGTACAGGAAAAGAAAAAGAGGCAGTGCTCATATTCTGCTTCTCAAACTTCAGTTAAGCCTACCAAACAGCTCATAGTTGACAGATATCTAAAAAGCAAACAGCTATTTGCTGTAAGTAACCAGCACCTCACCCCTTTATTCTTCCTAAGGAGCCTCTCTAAAAGACATCATCACCCTCTTATATGGGATTTACAAATGGAGTTGCTCCCAATTTTTAGATCTTTCCATTTCCATGTCTGATGAAACTCCCTGCCTGAGATCATAGCCATTTGTCCAGCTGCTGTAGGGCTTGTACAACAAGGGGATGATGATTTAAAAAATGAAATGTTACTGATTTTATAGGCAGACAATGCTTATTGACAACACAAATTGTATTGTCAAGTTTTGAGGTTCTAACTGCAGTTAACAGCAAAGCGGACACTCTAAAAGACACCTCTATTAAGTTTACAGCCAGTCAATTCTAGTGCTGAGACAGTCAAAACTAGCACACCCAGTGACAGCCGTGTCTCAAAAGCAGCTATTCGTGGTAGAAAGGTAGAATATAAAAAGAGAGTAAGGAATAATTTAAGAATTCTAAACCTACATTCAAAAGAGTGTGGGAGGCGAGCGCCAATTTCCCAGGAAGTATTGGATGAAAAGCAAATAAATCATACCTGTCACTTACAGCCAAAATGAGATCACTCTACAAATCCAAAATAACAGAGTGAATAAAGGAAAATGGGGATCCACAAATAACAGTTATTTTATGATTTTTAAAAAAACATGATAAAAGTAGCCCACATGTTTAAAAACTGGAATGCCAAATCTTGTTTCCCTTGTGTCACTCAGATAATATTGGCTCAGGTTGAATATGCCACTGCTCATCCACAGTCCAGATTAGCAGTGACTTCAGCCGGGATGTGCGGGTGAATGGACATTTGGATTCATATGTTGAATGATCCAGTTTTTGAATGCATGAATGGAATCCTTGATGAGGAATAGCACGTATTAAAATGTGAAGCAGCACAATTTTTACCTGAGATTATCTGAAAGAAAAATATCTGAGATTATCTGAAAGAAAAGTAACCAGCCTTGGGTTTATTACCTTAAACCAGAGGTGGGGAACGATAGCACTTTTATGACTTGTGGACTTCAACTTCCAGAATTCCTGAGCCAGCCATGCCATCGTTTCCCACCTCTGCTGTAAACAAATAATTACAAGGACTATTTTAAATAATAAAATTAATGTTTTTATTTCTAATTCATGTATTTTTAATCATCTGATTAAGTCTTGTTTCATTGTCCCTTCCAAGTAAATGATGCTTTCTTCAGGCTATTAAGAAAGTAGCCATCTCTTCCCAATGGGGGAATGTCCTATCCATGCCAGAGGAAGAGGCCTGCAACAAATCCCATCTGCTAAGGAATCCCAGTGGGCAGGGTCAAGGAGAAAAGCCTTTTCCACTGTGGAATACTCTAGCCCAGTGAGCAGCCCCACCCCCGCTCCACCCCCTGCCCGGCTCTCACCCCACCTGCCTGCAGGGCCACTCACTGCCTCCAGGGCCCGCAGCAGATCGCCCAGGCAGCCCAGCAGCGCCATGGCAGCCATGCCCTCTGCCCGCACCCCGCAGCATCAACTGTGCGGGATAGGGCGTGAGGGCAGAGTCTTGTCTACGCTGCCTGGCTGCCATGTCCTTGGCTGCACTACTCCATGTGGGCCACGCTCAGGGGTGACTCTCCTCCAGGGGGGCTGCTGGTGAGGAGGGGGTCATGGGGGGATGCGAGGCTGGGGCAATGGCACGTGTGCCCACAGAGAGGGCTCCAACCGTGCCATAGGTTCGCCACCACTGCTCTAGCCTCAGAGAACTGCTCCCACCCTTTTGGCCTTCCAGAAGAGTATTAAAACTTGGCTTTGTTGGTTGGTTTAGAACCCTGATGGAGGTATTCACCACTGGAGGTGGTTGAAGAAGGTAAAAAGACTTCATCCCCATGCTGTCTGTCTCTTAAATTTTGGTTTTTGTAAAATTTTAATTTGCATAGTTTTAATATATTTTAATTAATTTTTTATTTGTTTTTTTTTATAATCTATAAGCTGCCCAGAGTTGCCTTTTAGGGGAGATAGGCGGCATAAAAAATTAATAAATAAAATAACTAGCCTCAAGGAACCCCAGCAAAACATAAGATTACCAATACCATCTATTCTTTTCTGGCAAGTGAAATGTATTAATTCAAAATTCATACCAATTACAGGCCCATCTTGGGCTATTTACGTTACAATAAAAAGTTAATAAGAAATTAAAGGTATCTTTAAACTACAACTTTATATTTCACTTGAGGAAATCCAGTATGTTAAGCTGTAGCTTGGCTTTTTTTTCTTTTATGAATACTAATGCAGTATTTTCCAACTCTACACCCTCCAGAAATATTGGATATGCTGGCTAAAGATAACAGTGACCTTTATTGCAATGCACAGCTTTGCAATGTAAATAAAGCTGCTCTTTTCAGCATGTTATTTTTCTCCACTGGGTCCAAGAGCACAGATTTCCCTCTTATTCCCAGGTATGCATTTATTGCTGGAGGTCTTCAGGAAAAGATTGCACAACCATTTGTCTGGGATGATATAAGGACTCCTGCCTTGGGAAGGGAGTTGGACTAGAGGACCTCCAATGTCCCTTTCAGCCCCATGATTTTATGATTCTATAAACCTGAAAGATTAAAACGCAATTCTGCAAAATAGCGGCTCCCATCCTTTGCGGCTTGGTGGCTCGGCGGGGGGAGACAGGGGAACCGGCCATGCAAGCACACAGCTCAACTTGCACGAGAGGCGGGGCAGTGTGCATGCGCAGCTCAACTTGCGCAAGTTAAGTTGTGCACATCTGTGCATGTGCGCCACCCACTGCTCATGCAAGTTAAGCTGCGCACACATGCATGCGCATTGGCCTGCTGCTCACGTGGCCCAGTTGCAAATAGGCCACGGCCCGGTAGTGGCCACAGCCTCGAGGTTGTGGACCCCTGCTGTAGAGACTATTCTTTTATAAACCAGAACAAGAAAAATAGAAACATCATACATGATTGAAAGGGTTTCTTAAATGTTTAGTACATTCTGAGAAGTCACTAAATCTTCTAATTGCAGCTCATCTTAGTGTAAAAAAGGCTTATGAATTCTATAAGCCATTCTGGCCTAATTCTACCTCTGTTTTTAGAAAGTGTTTTAAGATCCTCAGCTGAATTTCCCTGTACACAGGGGATTGCATAACATAAGAGTTGTGAAATAATTCAATGGTTCTGTATTATTACTTAATTCTAAAAACGTGACTGTTGAAGATATTCTTTTCTAAACTTTTGTCTTCAGAATCTTTCCATGCTAGTTCATCTAGTAATTCCAGTAGTTTCTGAACATAATCCCAAATAAGGTTATCCTAGACCTAGAGTGTAAGGCTACCAGACCTGAACTGCAAAATATGGATGACCTCAAGAGGATAGGAAATAGCTCACTTTCTCCATGTCTTTCCTGCCATCTGATGGTTGGACAGATTTCTGCAGTCCAAATTTGTTAGCATTAGCATTAGTGTATACTGCCTGTCCATGGTTATCATGAATTCCCCACTTGCATGATGGAACCTGACAAAAACCTTAAAAATTACTTAATATGCCCCTGCATAGAGAAGATTGAAAATGACATAGAAGCAGACATAGAAGCAGCATTGCTAATTCTACTGATTCTTTAAATGTGGAACGCCTAATAAACTCACAGGAATCTCAGGTTTCCTAATATGTAGTCAAACACCATTGTTTTATAGTTAGTTGACTGCTAACCGTTTAATCCTCCAGGGAAAGATTGAAGGCAAACGAGGTCCAGGCAGAAGAAGAACATCATGGCTTCAAAATCTAAGGGGCTGGTTTGGACAAAACTCAGCAGCACTTTTTTGTGTGGCTGCTGATAAAAACAGGATCGCCAACATGATCACCAACATCCGATAACAGATATGGCACAAGAAGAAGAAGAAGAAGAAGAAGAAGAAGATTGCTATGATAGATGCCTTAAACACAGGATTAATTTTCAATGAGCTCTCTGACTAAGGCTCATAACTGGCAAACAGGACACAGCTGTCACAAAATATACTTAAAAAAATCAACTTTACTGTTTTTAACTACTCACATTGCCACAGTGTACTTGACAATTTGTAATGCAATGTATTCTTTCCAGATAGCTATGTAATGTACAACAATTAAAATAAAATTCCGACCGTTGAAATAGTCAAGTCATTTCTAAATTATCTGAGATTTACTAAAAACCAAATCATATTCCACATTCTTGCAGCAAAATTCAATTAGTTCTTAGCAGGTTTAGTCCCCCCCCCAACATTTTATTAATTTTTTATAGTCACAAATGCTTAATATTTTATCAGCAACATATTGTCTGGGTTTTAATATTTAGCTTACTAATACATGTTAAACTCCTTTCTTTCTACCTCGTTTTTCTAGCCATTGATAAAACGTATCCCATGTTCTAAAATATTCTGAATCTTCTTTCTCTTTCATTTTCAGTGTCAGTCTGTCCATTTCTGCACAATCTAAAATTTTCTTAATCATTTCTTCTGCCGCTGGTAATTCTTCATCTTTCCAATTTTGAGCAAATACAATTCTTGCTGCAGTTAACATATGTAACATTAAGTATACACATTCCTCCTCATAAGTTCCTACAATTATACCTAACAAAAATAATTCTGGCTTAAAATCTAAATTATTCAGCTGCTTTCAGCAATGGAACCAGAACAGACATCTGCATGATTTAAGGTCACTTTATTTCAAGAGAAAGGAGGAATGTAATCTGAACAGGGTCTTCCTAATTACTAAGGTGGGAGAGAAAATTTTGTTTGCTGTACTGTGCTTAATTTTGAGTTGTGCTAAAATAAATGCTTTGGAAATAATGAGCTACATCCTTTCCTGCTGACTTTTGGTGGAAAACAAAACAAAAAGAGACTTAACACGCTTTAAAAAGTACAACAGCTGCTCAGATCAGTTAGAATCCTATTTCTTCACTTGATATTACTGCTGCCTTATAACATAAAGCTCAGATGTGATTCAAATTTTGTTTTCAGTCACTCTGTCACTAACAAAATCCATCTGCTTTACCCTCCATCAACATATCATAATCTATAGCCAACAAGCAGGGAATCAGAGTTCCCTCACTGCTAAAGACCATGTAGGAAACCTAGGGAAGGCTGGCTGGAACAGGATAAAAAACTACATCTAAAGATCATAGTTTCTCTTGACTAAAACAGTCTGGAGAAAAATCTCTAGTCAAACATATGTCCACAAATAATAGGTAACTGCAAGAGTGAAAATAGATGCACATATTATTGGTGAGTTCATAGGCTTAAAATATATCATATAATAAATAACAGCATCCTACTATTTCACTTCCATTTTTGGCTTTATTTGGAAGGGATGATTAAAGCACAGTGAATTAGATCAGAGTCTTTTCTTCTGCAATCTACAGTAATTCAGATTGAAAGATTATTGTTCCTTTATATAACTATTGGCTTCAGGAATGAAAATAAACAGCCTCTCCTAATCCACGAAGATGAAAGAATAAAGAGATTCTTATTAAAAGCAATGGAATTCTAAATGTGCTTAGTTAATTGATTAAAAAAGGTCTCTTTTGATAAATATTTATTACAAATAAAACGTCTCACTAGACTAGTATGATTTTATTACTGCTATCTTGCTTTTAATCAATACAATAAAGCAATCAAAATACATTTTAGATGCTAATTTGAAAACCTATAACAACAATTTTGTTTATTAGCAATGCAATCAAATCAAATATTCCTCAGAAAATAATTTGAGAATACAGATCAACAAAACTAAAAATAATTTAGAAAGGCTCTGGTACCTATACTGTACAATCCGTTGTTCTTATTAATCATTTTAATTAAAGCTCTTGGCCCTAACTGTGATGCCATTGTAGTGTTGTATTAAAATCTAACAGCTCATATTCCACTAACTTCAGTGGAATAATTTTTTAAGAAAATATTTCTTCTATAGGTAGTCCTTGACTTATGGCCACAATTGAGCTCAAATTATCCTTTGCTAAGTTAAGACAGTTATTAAATGAATTTTGCCCCATTTTATGATCTTTCTTGCCACAATTGTTAAGCGAATCGTTGCAATTAAGTTAATATCACAGTTGTAAAGTGAATCTGGCTTCCCCATTGACTTTGCTCGTCATAAGGTCACAAAAGATGATCCCAGGACACGCAACAGCCATTAGTACATGCCAGTTGCCAAGCGTCCAAATTTTGATCACCTAACCGTGAGTATGCTGCAACAGTCATATGTGTGAAAAATGGTCATAAATCATTTTTTTCAGTGGCATTGTAAATTAAAATGGTCACTAAACAAATGGGTATAAGTTGAGGACTACCTGTACTATTCAGACAACTACACCTCATTATCTGGTGTATTACACTGTATTACATTGACCCACTCCCATACCTCAATTATCTGTATTTTCTTATACTCTTTCTTTACTTTAAAGAACTTGAAGCCTCAATAGCTTGTTTTCTTAGTGGTGCACTGACTGAATCAGTATTAACATATTTAGGAAAAGGAAGTAGCAAAATAGGTCTGTTTCACAGTGCAATGAACATACCCCCATATTAGAAAGCCCTGGCAAAACACAGTGAGGGGAAGTTTATACTCTAGTCCTGTTGTTAACTTTAGCATTAAATGTTTAGTACAGAAAAATACTGCACATTTTATTCTAGGTGAGGCATACTCCCTTTATATATATTTAGCTCTAATGGAAAAGAAAGCCTCCCAGAGTCTATCTTGATTGCAAGGGGGGCATATAAATTAAATAAAAAAAATAAATAAGGAAGAAGGATGTGGATAAAACTGAATGAATTCATAGCCTTAAGACTTTCTTCAAGCTGGAACTGACAATATATCCATTCTGGATTGGACATGGTAGAATAGAATGTAAAATATTTAGCATCAAAATGTCATTTTATTACAATAACTGCTGGAATTCTTACCACAAAGCAATTCGCTGTTCTACCTCCTTTAGAAAGCTGGTGTGAAATTTGTGCAAAGGTTCAAAGTTTGAAAAGATGAGACTCTTCAGTGCTTCTGGCATGCAGTCATCTTTACTTACTGTGCTCTGGAACCACTAGAAAAACCAAGCATAGTAATCAGAGGAACTCTTGGCACAGATATTCCTGGTTAGGATATGCGTATAGGGGAATCAGACACTACTTGTTTAGTGGTAACTATCAATAAATTAGTATTATAACATTGAACTTAGGTTTTTTTTTAGCTTATTGTCAATGGGACAGCTTCTTTTATTTAAGAAACATGCTTCTACATTTAATAGATCCCAAGCTAAAGTTCTCCTGCCCTAAAATAAGTGAAAAATATCTAATATCTCATTATTTTTTTACCAGCAACTTCCATCTTTGATAAGTTTGTGTACATTGATGCAAAAAACATTAAATTTCTTGAGTTGAGCAGTCATTCTAAAATACCAAAGTTATCCAGAATCAGCAGAAAAATCACCAAGAAGAAACTATCCGTAGTCTTCTGTTTAGATATTAAAACTATTCAGTGGGATAATTCCATGTTGTATTTGGAAAAGGAAAGATTTCTAAAGATGTTTTGAATATTCCCATTCAGTGCTCTTCATGGTATATCTAAGCATATCCTAATGCAGAGCCTTGAGTTCAAATATCCAGGAAAGCTATAAAGTTCACAATCTATGGGAAAGTACTTGAGAAAAAATATTTCTCTTTAGGATTCTACTGGAAAAGAGCAGCTGAGCAATGTTGCAGTTAATTTGGTTTTTTTACTCCATTTAGCAAGATGTTGTAGACAGAACTGACAAAGCTATAGAATCCCAAATTAAGTATTATCTGTACAGCCTCTGTTGAATTCCATTGTAGAAAGCTAAACTCTGGGAACACACATATTAGGATACTGTTACTTAAACAATTTTTCTGCTTATTAAGCAGGTTTCCTTTGATTTTCTTCCATTTTAAAATATTGCTGAAAGTGATGGAACAGTAATGACAAATGATACTAGGAATGCTGTTTTGTGGGTATATAGAAATGAGATAAAGATCCAAAATACAAAGCATTAAAACTGCAACAAAATAAAAGGAAAAAAACTATCAGAAATTAAATGATCCATCTGTGCTTTTTTAAAAAACACACACACACACAATTAAATGTTTATCCTCTGCTACGTAGATGAAATTCCAACCACATCAGAAACATTTTGTGATTGAATATGTCTGTGATAAAGATTATGCTGACTGGGGACTTCCGGTCTTGCGTCGTAGCAATATGGCCAAGGGATTGCTGGGCTCCGCACCCCACAGCTGGTTTTGCCCTGCTAGGGGACCCTAAATGGGTCTAAAGTCGCCCTGGAGAGGCAGCAAAGGAAGGGCCCCCTGATGAGCAAGGAACTACAGCAGTTGATCCATTTGATCTGGGGGAAGCCCTCCAAACCAACAGGAGAAAAGCTAGCTACGCCTCAGTGACTAGCCCAAGCTACCAGCAGCCAAAGTCCAAAAGCACTAACCAGAACAACTGTGAACAGCATGCTTGGAACTGGGTGAGAATATCGATCTTCTCTCTTCTATTTTGTAACCAATTTCCTGGAAAAGATCCCCAAGAAGCAAAAAATCCTCCGAAAGTGAGAAGGGAGGGGACCGCACCCTCACCCTTCCATAGACGGAAGTGGTGATTTAATTTTTATGGAGGACAGAAATATATTGAAATGAAGTTAATAATACTACAGTTTGGATAAATCGGAAAATTATGAAAACTGTTAAGATTTCGCATCTGAAAGAGTATTGATGAAATTACAAAAAAATAACAAAGTTTTAAAAGTTGGAAAATGAATAACTACTGACATCTAGTGGAGGATTATAGCATAGAACAACAGTTGCATTGACTCAGAAATTGGTAAGATGCCCAGAAATAAAGAACAACTTGTTCTTTGAACCTCAGTGACTTCTAGCCAAATAGAGAACAGCTGGGAACAGAGGAAAGAAAATACACTGAGCCACCTACTACAGAGTGAGAACTATATTTGTTTTAAAAGCTGCTGACCTTCTGGGATTATAAATACTTACTGAGCTGTGATCTCTAAGCTCAAGAATTGTTTGCAAAGAAAGAAAAACCTTGACTTTTGGCTAATCTTCTACGGGGGAACTTAATGGAAAGCTCTTAGGTGCTTTGGTGGTTAAACATTCTGGACTGCAATTTTGGCTGGCTGATAATTGTAAGACCCCTGAACAAAAGAACTGTTATAAAATACTGCTTTTAGTGGTGCTTTGACAATTGGAAATGCATTGGATTATAAAAACCATATATATAGATAAAAACTATGTAAGATTTGGTTGTTTGGACTTTAAGATTGGCTGGTTTGAAAAGGCTAATCACAGAGACTATGGTACCAGTGAAAGACTTTCTGGAGGGGGGGAGATAAAATGGATGTTGCATACCTATCTAAAAGTGGCAGGAAACCACACCTAATATCTCCTTCTGAAGGCCCCAGCCTGGAACATCAGAGATCTGCAGGAGCAATACTCCAAGACAAGGCAAATATTTTCCAGGAGGAAATGTATGCAATGCTGTGACAGATTCAAATGACAATGGTTTCAAATCATGATGAGATTAAAAACAACTTTGATGACATAAATGAGCACATCTTTAACCTAAACTTAACAATTAAAAAACCCTCAGAAATTGACGCCAAAGAATGAACAAACAAACCAGATAACAGAACACAAACTAGAGGACAGCGACCCAAAGAGGGAAGCTACAAATGAAGAGAACTAAAGCTTAATGCAAACAAAAGAAAACATGCAAGACTTTGCCACAACAATTGAAATGGAAAAGATATTTTATTTTTCAGGACTTCAAAATAAACTTGAAGATAGGAAAGAAGATTTAACAAAATGGATTATAGAGCAGCCAGGAGAATCATTAGAGTTTGGGAGACAAAAAACGTACATCCTATTTAACAGGTCTTTCCTATTCCCAACAACATTCACAAAAATACAGGAAGAATCGCCTGGCAAGCTGAACACTATGAACATTAGAGTTAGATTCAAGAGATTTGATTTGACTTACCAGATGGAGTACTATATGATTAAATACTTGGTTAAGAGAATAGATAAATTATGGATATAAAGGGGCTCTACAGCAAGAGGGATAAAATATACAAGTAGTATAGTATTTTTTATAATATATGAATGTAAAAATATTGGGATGGTGTATGTGAATGAAAAGTTTGGATATTTAAAGGTAATTAACTTTGAGAAAATTATGACTGATAAGAATGGTTTGAATACAGAGGGGAAATTAAGCTTAAATAAGAATCTTGAAAACAGGACATATAGTGACTTAATAAGATGACTTTTATAAATACAATTGAAACATAAGCTGATTAGAAAAGATGTTATATACTGATGTTACTGTTATTTGTACAAACACAAGAAAAATGTTTATTCAACCTTGTATGTATCAAAAGTATTAAGAACTATATTTGTTTAATGTTGACAAAAGGACAATACTACTGGAAGAAGAGAAGATCAAGGAAATATATCATTAATTAATAGATTAATTATGGAATTATGGAAATGAATTATTGTTTTTTAAATATATGAATCCAGACAACACGCTATTTACTAAGCATTAAAGATTGTTATTGTAAAAAATAAAAAAATATATTAAAAAAAGAGATTATGCTGACTGAGATAATGGAAGATGTAGTAAAAGACAGGAAGAAAAATATTTAGGGAAAAATGGGCTGCATAAGTTTTAATTTAAGGGGGGGGGGAAGAAACATACCGATGTAATGACTTCAAGATCTTTCAGGTAAGTCCGTTCTGTAGTGGCAACTTCTTTAGCAATGAAGTATGCTTTGTCAGTTGGAAACCTCTGAAATTAAAAGAGTTGGATGCTGCAAAATTACAGAGAATTAAGGAAAAATGCCCAAGATCAGCAAACAGGAATAACTATATTCCCAAAATATAAAATTTACAAAACAGTTCTAGAGTTAGAAGTGGTATATATGCATATAAATAGAGGCAACTCTGCCATCACTTCTAAGCCCTACTGCTTATGTAGCTTAAGATGGTGAGAGATAGCATGGAAGTTTTTAAAACTCATCTATTGAAAGCAAAGAAAAAATGCTAAATGTTCTTTGCATACCTAATAGGTAGAGCCAACATCAGTACCTTTCTCCTGACCTCCTCTTCATCGTCTGCGCGGACTCCAGTTTGATCATTCAGCAAGGGACTGATCAATGGAGAAGCTTGCCTATTATCAGGACTCAAATTAGGAGACAAAGTTGCATTTGCTATGGCTGATCCACCTTGAGAATTGATTGACAGTTCTGAAAGGTGAGGGCTGCCAGCAAGAGAGCCTGCTGAAGGAACAATACAATAAATTCAGAAAACTTTAATTTAGTAGATATGAAGATTAAATCCCCTCAACCCATTTAAGTAATAGGGCATCATAAGGTTCGGAGGAGTTATTGGTATTTAAATGATTGCAATCTTTTGGGCAGGGTTCTCTAAGTAGTAACATAAACTGTTCTGAATACAGATAACTGGTTGGAATAAGTTTCACATTGCTTGTAGCGGTGAATTTTTTTTATTATTCGCTGCTTTCTTAGCCTCTATTGAATTGAATGTAACCAGCTCTAGACATCATGAATAGTTGTGGCAGATGTATAAGCCTTTCTTAGATCTCACATAACAAACAGGTTGCTGTAAACAGTGAAGTTGCTACACTTGTCCTCAAACACTTCTCCTATTGTGTTCCTTCATGCATAACAGGAAAAAAATAATGTCTCTAATTATGGTTTTGAACAAACTAGTTTTATGTTATGCCTAAATAAAACAATTGATTTGTTCAATGTCCAATCCAAGATTAATCCAAATTTTTCATATCATGGTTTGTCAACTAATTAAAATGAGACAAAACCATATTTATGTAACCAAATAAAATGGAAATGGTTGCTTACTCAAAACCACAACTAGGCAATTTACACTACATCCTTTCTTTTGAAAAAGGAAAATGAAGACTCTTGCACTGTTTATGCTTACTTACTTGCAACTGAAGTTGAGTAAAAATCATTTATAAGTAAAAAAGTCAAATTTCTCTACTAATATAATTACTGTTACCATCAGTTAATAATTACTATCTAATTTATATCATCCAGAGAAACAACTACTGTGATTTATTCATCCCACCCATCCCAGTCATTACATGCATAGCAAGGAGGTGCAGCTAACCTTCCATCTTCTCCATACATTTCCCTTATAACTTGATCCATTCCTTGAAAAGTGGGTGAATGGTGAAGTCATAAGATAAGGAAGTCCATATTTAGATTAAATGGAATATTTAATTTCAGCCACTACTTATAATTCCTAGAAGCAACCTAGACTCCCTATGTGTGTACAGTTTCATGAGGGGGCAGAATCACATCCAAATAGGATCTTGCTATATATTTTTTCAGACTTCTATCTTCAGTTTTTAATATCTCAATCAAAGGCGGCATTACTGTAATTTTTGAAAACCCTTTTACTAATGCAGCCTGTCATTTTTACTGCACAAGGTGCTAAAGAAATGCCTAGGAGAAAGTCACATCTAGAACAGATGAAGTAAACTACTTCAGGCCCTCTGGCGATATCCAAGAAAATTAATACAGTATACCTTGATGAGTTGCTCCTTTGAGTGTTTGGGATAGAAATGCTATATTGCAACAATAGAAGATGGATTATTTCAAAGCTTGTAATAGGACAGTTTCAAATGGGCAGAGTTATGTTAAGTGCCTGACAGTATACATTTATGGCTATGTGAAATAAAACAGTGAAATAAGTTTCAATTCCCTTTCCTTAGAAGGCAAGTGGGTTACAGATTCTGCAAAGGCACAGCACAAAAATCTACGGAGGTTTTTATAATGATACCAGCCATTTCTTTATATAACTTTTCCTTATGTCTTTTACTTTCCACGGGATTTTAATTTAGAAAAGTGGATATGCTGTCAGCTAGGAAGTTATTAAGACCCAAGCTAAAATGTAAGTGAAATTCTGCAGTTTCACACTCATAAATAAGTTTTCCTTTTTTGAAAATAATGTTAGAATTTTAATTTGCACCTGAGCATCGAAATGGGATTTGACGGGAGCAGGATCTGGGAGTAATTTATTTTTCAGTAATATGTGTAATTAATGCATCTTTAAGTAAATCACCAAGATTCATATTCATCCCATTATCTTTTCCAGCACCAAATTCCAACCCCAAATTATAATGAGAGATTTGCCTGCATTAAAGACTTTTGTTCTTAATATGCTAAAAATCTGACAGAAAAGTCACAGCTTGTTAACACAATGTCAATTTTATTGACACTAGTACACAACCTTATACAATATTTTCATAATAAAGTGTCCACATATAAGAAAAATGAGAGGAAAGGGTTTATACTCATAAAAAGATACCTTCTAAGTTTATAACTAGTACATATTCAAACTACATTTACTAAGGAAATGAGGGTGTCATTTTAAATATGAAAGTAAAAAGGCAGGAATTCTGGTGCTATACTGGTTTCATTACAGGCTGAAAACATACATTTCATTGTGAAAATATCTAAAGTACCCAAATTAAACATAGTCTAAATCTCAAAGTTTTATAGACTTGCCAGAGAAAAATTTAAATAATGGCAAATACACATCATTTTCTATTTATCTGGGAAGTGCTTAAAAAAAAGGAAGCACTACCCCAAAGTTGTTCAGAAGTTCTGGTATTACATAGTATCCCGTATAGGGCTTTGGGGAACTTTCAGATCCACCTTCCTACTGGGGCTGCACAGAAGCCCCACGTACAGGAATCCAAATTGCCCCAGGGAGCTGAGAAACTCATCACCCCAGACTAAGTATAGTAAGAATTGGCATTAAGCACTTATCTGTATTAAGCTGATAGGTGGGAGACTATGTAGTAATTGAGCAGTGAAGGCTCATATTAATGGATGAATCCAAACATATCTGGATTGCATTCCTAGAGGTTTTACTTAATATTGATCACTTATCAAAATATCTGGGAATCAAAAGATCATGAATATATTCTAGGCCAAAAGATAACAACTATAATAGATTTTTAGGTTCTAATTTTTTTCTTTTCTAAATATGCATTTCTAACAAAATTAATATTTTGTACCTTGCATGCCAAATAAATGGATTACTTTGTATTTATCAAAATGATCATGCATATCAGTGTTTTCCACTTCGCTTCTAAGAAAAACATTTCAAAGGGAGAAAGCTCCTATGTTTAACAACAGTTGGGATTTTTTTGTTTTGAATAGCTCTTACAAGGAATAATCTTCATGTAAAAAACTGATAATGCAAAACATTATTATACTATGCAAAACATTATTATACTATTATAATCTGAAGGTGTGAAATGCTTGCTATGCGCTGCATATTTTTATGCACAAATGTAAAATTTCTATAAAAACCAATGACATTTTAATGCCCCCAAGAATCACACCTCAATTTTAAATTGATATCATGTGCGTTATTTTCCCTGTAAGCAATGTAGAGAACTTATTGTTAATGATTACGTTCATGATTATGTTCATGTAAAGCTTTGCCGCAGTAGTAAAAACGGTGCTAATTCCTTTAAGGGGCTGCATCATTATATAAATTAACATTCAATCTTTTACTTTACTCACAGGACTGAAGATGTTTCATTGCTTGATGCCTGTGCAACAAGGCCTTTTCCAAAATCAGATGTCCAGAAGAATATAGCAGATAATGCATGATTCCCTAAAAGAATTCTTCACAAGTGTATGAAAGGTTAAGCTTTCCTTTAGACTTCTAGACGTCATTAAATTAGAATATTTCTGAGCATTCCTAGATTATGTTCCTACAGACCTCATAAATATTTATTATTTCAAATTTTGTTTGATATTAACTCAAGAGAGAAATGGAAATGTATTTCACATTCATGTTTATAAATAGCAAATGAAGTAATTTGCTGCCAATCAAACAGTTTATTGGTGCTGTGATCTGAAAATAACCTGTGTTTTTACGATGTTGCACATCACCATCAGTACTTTCTTTTCCCCAATCAATAATTGAAACTTCTATGTTTGGGAAGGTAGAATCACGGCTACACTGATTTAACCATCATGGTTTTGGAAAACGTTAGAAAGAGGTTACACAATTTTGCATGCCTGTTTCATAAACTGCATGTATACAAAGTATGGTGCTTTTAATCATTTGAACAGAAATGTTTTAATTGTGCTCAAGAATCTTTTTAATAGACTTTGCACAGGTCTATTAAATAGAGCTATTTTCAGTTGACAAACAACTAGAACCAAAACCAAAACTTTTGTTAACTGTTCCAAACGGACATATTCAAAGATGAATAGAAAGAGACACATTCAACAAAGAATGTATTAGAAAAATGCAGACACAAAATCAGAGCTCAAAAGCTGGCACCCTTGATGGTTCTAATTATAAGCCCGTGGTAAATTCTAAGTGCAGTACTGTTATTATTATTGAATCTCTTCCTAATTCAATCATACAAGAAAGTTGCATGGAGGGATAAAAAGGGCCGTAGAGGCTAAGAAATCAATATTCGTATTCTGCCCCGAATCAGAATGACGTAATATATCTTCCCATGGAGAAAAAGTATCATGTTAGGAGATAGGGAACAGTGCTCATGTTTTCTTCTCCCCACCTCAAAAAGAAATTCAATTTGGGCAAAATTATTACAGTGTTAAAGGAACAGAAACATTTTTCTGACTTTATTAATAATAATAATAATAATAATAATTGCTGCTCGGGAAGTGATATAGTGTTATTACCACAGGAAAAAATGGGAAGAAAGAAAAAGCTGGATTCCTAAGCTTAACAAGGATAACCATGATAATGGTGATGGTGAATGATACTGTATGTGAATTTGGAAGATCATACTAAGAACACATACTTGGTCAAGCAATTCAGCCAATAATTTCAGAGCACAATAAGCAAAGGAGTGTTTTAAAGCAAGATACCAGCCAGAAAGAGTGGAAAATTTTCAGTACAAGTAATAGAAAGCAAAACAAATTTAAGATCATGCATATAGGTGAATAAATAGATTTGTCTTGACATGCTTACAAACAATCAGCAAATTCATAACTAGGTTTAACAGCCAGTAACACCACCTCTTTAATACAAATTTCAGGATAAAGTGATATAAAATAGAATTAAACAGTGGCAAGTACAAAACTGAACAGTAACCACAGCAGTTAAGAGTATAGTTGAATACTTTTGACAGAAAAAAAATGACAGGGCATTGCAAACTTTCTAATAGCGGAATAGGATGCGTGAATTTAAAAGAATAAGATGCTGCTCTTTTCTATCTTTATTTTTTCTACCACTGAGAAAAAGTGGAAAAAAAAGATGACCTTTCTTTAAATATAAATACAAAACAAACAAAATAACTATGCATTAAACAGTGCTTAATGTAATCATCTATGCATAATGGGCTATGGACCCAAATTATAGCTCAGGCTATAGTTACTCTCTATTTTGGTTTAACCTCTCTCAGTAGAGCAGTGACTTTGCTTAAGAGAAATTTTGCATTTAGAATAATTTTTAAATTATTCTTGATGTTTCTTTTACTAAGAAATGAAGGGGCAAATGTTCCATAGAGTTAATATGGAAGTCACTATTTCCCATCATATTTATTTTCATTTTTGAATTTTGCAAAGCAGGGTCCTACAAAACGCAAAATTTTACAGATGAATCACAGTAACATTCTGCATTATGCCTCCCTCTAGGAAAGGGATATTGGGGTGAGTGATAAACAATGCAAAGAACATAAGATATATCATGCTTTTAGTATAAAGATAGAATAGTGCAAAAAAGCTTTTTCCTTACATAGAGGCACATGCTGATAAAACAATGCAAACAGTGAAATAACTAAAAAAAAGTTATAACCTTATTAAACAAATGACAAGAATGAGCATGAAAATCTCAGCAATTTTTAAACTGATCTTAATGTTAGATTTAGAATTTGTAATATGACCAGAAAAGAAATGGATGATAGAAATAAGGCAGTAATTTATATCTCAGATTTTGTTAGTTGGGCAGTCTAAGAAAAAAAGATGGGCAATCTAAGAAATTCTAAAGAGCAAGAGCTCTCAAAGCTGATGGGGGCTTCATATTTTGCTTTATGATTTTTTTTAAGCCAAAATCCACATTATACACACTGGAATCTCAGCAATCCTTAACATAATCCGCTAAAGATAGGAATGATGACACTTTGCTTCTAATGTACATATGCAGATAAAATTGATGAGTTTTATTTTCCCTGTTTTGAAAAGTGACATGATAAATTTGCTTTAACTGCTAATGTTCTATGGGGGAGAGGAGGCAGAATTGGGGAAAAGCAGTGCCAGAGAATTGCTTTGGAAAGAACACTGGCAAATAAATAACAAATTATCTCACTGCAATAGATATGTAAAAATAAAAATAAAAATTGCCCAAACCAAAAAGAGTGATCATATTGATTTTATTGGGAATAGCCCTATTTTTCCAGATTTTTCTTAAATCCCCCTCTCTATAAGTAACTCAAGGCAGTGAACATAACTAATACTCCTTCCTATTCCTATTTTCCCCATAACAACAACCCTGTGGAGTGAGTTGGGCTGAAAACGACTTGCTCAAAGTCACCCACCTGGCTTTCATGTCTAAACTGAAACTATAACTCATAGTTTCCTGATTTCTAGTCTGGTGCCTGAACCACTAGACCAGGGGTGTCAAACTTGCAACATCACGTGACATGTTGCGACAAATCACGACTTTTTTCCCATTGCCGGCAATGGGGTGGGCATGGTTTCGTCATGACACATCCGGCCCATGGGCTGGCAGTTTGACACCCCTGCACTAGACCAAACTGGCTTTTTCAATTTTAAAAATGTCATCATTTTATCCTTTATAGAAACTACTAAATTTACACATCCCTTTAATAATGGTTGATGTCTAAATAGGAATAATTAAATTAAAATATGTGGTATATGGGGAGGAAAGATCCTCCAAATAATGAATAATATAGTACCTTAATTCTCATTACCAGATGGATTAAACATGTGTATTATTTTAAGTGGGGGGGAAAAGGAGAATAGCCATGGAAAGATTCTCTCTCATTAGGAAATAAACATGCAAGAAACAGTTCATTCATGGACCACCAAGCATATCAACAGTCAGGAAATAATGACATTCTTGAAAAATCATTTTTAATTGAGAATTATTTGATATATTTCATAGAAGCGACAAAAGATGATGATGTATTCTGGGAGAATAGAGAAATGAGTTTCCCTTCTTCTGGAATATAATTTTTCAAGAAAATCATGAATTTCCTTCCCTCTGGAATATATGTGTGTGTTTTTGTGTGTATACACGCACACACACAGACATAATCATTTTTTACAAAAAAAAAACCCAGGGAAAATGTTAAGATAGGACTGCTGTTTCCATGAATGATCAAAGTGAACATTTTGTTTAATCTTTTCCCTACTGTTAAAAGGTATGTTTATTGCTTTATTACAGAATTTCAATAATATTTAATCTATCAAAGAGACACAACAAGTATAGACAAGGAAATGGCCATGAGATTCTAATTTTTATATTTTTGAATCAGAAATCTAGAGTGTCTCTTGATATGGTTCATAATTTTATGCTAGCAATAACATTTAATGTGATTTTAAAGAAACTTAAACTTAAATTTGAGAAGATGACTGTTTCTTTGCTACAGTCAAGTACTCATGTGTGTTGCATGCATCATTACAAAACACCAGGCTTCTTTTCATAGATTTTCTAGTTTCTAACTTGCTTACCTAGACACTAGCTGGTTTGTCAAAGACCCAAGTTTAAAAGAGGATGAAAAATGATAAATTGGTATTAATACACACTCACCAAACCCCAAACCAGTATTTGCTGGAATTAAGAACATCTGACTAAAGAATATAGGTGAACTACTATTATGATCTGTTGCACAGTTAGCCAGATTTTCAGACTGGACTTGGCATTTTTATCCACCTAATGCCGCATCAGCATTGTGGTTGCCCTCGGGGGACCGGGTGGGTCTGGTCAGGGTGGGTGTGGCCTACTGGGTGGGTGTGGATGGAGTGGGTGTGGCCTACCCAGCTCTACATCGTTTGCGTCAAGGGTGCCTGTGGGGGCGTGGGCAGGAGTGGGACAGATCTGAGGGTCTCTGGCAGAAGGGGATGGGACCGGGGCAAGCACCAAAGCATGGTCCATTTCTTCATTCCTCACAAAGAGTGACACCTCCCCAGCATACACCCAGGGGGCGGGACAGACACGACAGGAGTTGGTTCCTCACTGTTCCTAGACGGCCTTGTGGAGACTGAATGCTTTTCAGCATAGATGGCCACCACAAAATTGTACATTGGCTCCCGGCCAGCCTGGGCCAGGGCCAAGGCAGCGGGGGCCGTTCCCTCATTGTTTCCAGGATGGCTTCGCAGACCACATGAAACCACTTTGCAGGCCGCATCCGGCCCCCAGGCCTTGTGTTTGACATGTCTGACCTAATGAGTTCTTCCCAAGGACTTCATTATTACTATTATTATTATTATTATTATTATTATTATTATTATTATTATGCACATTCATCTAAAATAACAAAGCAAGCGTATTTATTTCAATCACAGAAAAGGAGTTGTTTAAGTTACATCACAAGATTGTGTTTTGCACAATGAATACGAAATGTCTATCACTTAAAAATATGCATGGCTGGCATTTATATGACCAAATTGGCCTGAACACTGAATTCATGTAAAATCCCATATGTATTTCTTAATCTTTCTTACAATATTTGGTAAATGCAACTTCTGCTGCTTATCAACATTCTTAATCATATAAAATTAATATTAGATATATTCCATGGATCTGATTTGCCAATTCTGATTAAAGTAACATAAACTGTGAGATTATTTTTTTTCCTAAAAAGGAAATTATACACTTGAAGATGCTTAGAGAAATAATTGAAGTAACTAGTGGTAATGAGAATCCCTAATCCACCCATGTTTGCCATACAAAACATTAGATTTATACTTCTATAGCACAGATGTCAAACTCAAAAATTAAAGGCAATAATTTGACAAACTATTCTTAGCCCCAATTTGATTCCCTTGACTACGTGAAATAAAATCTTCACCTCATTTTTTCTAACCACAGAGTTGTAGATTTGCCTATCTATTTTCTTGTTATCTACTGCCTAAACAATTATCTGAACTGTATGCCTATAAGGCAGTAACCCATATTAAGCAGTTACTAGGGTAGAAAAAGAGAACATAATTAAGTCTGAGCACATTAAATATCCCTATGTATATGCCTAAATTCCCAAAGCTGGACAGCAAGTTGGTAAAAAAATTTTTAAAAGCTAATCCTTTGAGATTTTTTTTACAGAAATCTGAAAATTTCAGTTTCCAGTCGGCCTGCATAACTACAGAGATAATTTTGCTTACAAGATGTCAATTTTTCTTATGTTAGCTGAAACAGATATAAACCGAAGTCCAAAAAGAGATTGGTGAATTTTGGAGAAGGCTAATTTAGTGCAAAAAGTTGCTTCTCGTAAGAAGAGTTAAATCATTATCACATTTGGCATCTATATACGGAGTTTAATCCAAATATTTATACAGATTTACTATTTCTTTTTTGAAGGCTTCAGAAATAGTTACCAACACTTCCTGTGGCTGTTCTATAAACCCAGGAAGCCATTAAAGCTCTGCTTTTAAAACAATTCTGAGACTATATAGAACAGTGGTGGTGAACCTATGGCACGGGTGCTAGAGGTGGCTCTTGGAGCCTTCTCTGTGGGCACACGCACCGTCTCCCCAGCCCCGCCTCCTCCCACTGCCCCCTCCTTACCAGCAGCCCCCCTGGAGGAGAGTCACCCCCTGGAGGAGAGTCACCCCAGCCCACACAAAGCAGTGCAGCCAAGGACATGGTGGCTGGGCAGCGGGGACAAGACTCTGCCCTTGTGCCCCACTAGCATGCAGATGCTGCTGTGGGGCATGGGCGTAGGGCGTGGCCACCATGGTGCTGCTGGGCTGCCCGGGTGATCTGTGGCGGGCCGTGGAGGTGGTGGGTGGCCCAGTGGGCAGGGCAGAGCAGGGACGGGGGGTGGGGGGCGGTTTTTTGGGCACTCGGTCTCTAAAAGGTTCGCCATC
The DNA here is from genome assembly GCF_001527695.2 of Protobothrops mucrosquamatus. Lineage (NCBI taxonomy): Eukaryota > Metazoa > Chordata > Lepidosauria > Squamata > Viperidae > Protobothrops > Protobothrops mucrosquamatus. The sequence continues at coordinate 402,324 of NW_015386111.1, read as the reverse complement.
ACTGATATAGAATCAACTACATGCAGCAAAAACCTGCTAATTCCATTTCTTATTTCTGATGCTTTTCTTTCAGTGTTACCCACAAAAACACATTTCATAACAATGCTAAGGACAGGTAATAAACATTTCATTTTGCATGGGCATAAATTTTTATATCAAGGAAGTTCCTCTAAATACAAAAATTCAGTTAAAATGCTGCTCATTTAATGAACTCCTCAATGTTTATACTCCGTCTTCCTGTATTTGTTAAATCATTAAATGTGATTTGAAATAATATTTTATGCCTTGACAAATATGTAAGCATGCAAACCATTATGCTGACTAGACATAGGATAGTGACTGTATTACTTTTCTCTTGAAAAAGTTGGATTATGTATATATAGCATGTATACAGAAGCTGTACACATATGGTTCATATTGTTCCTCACTCAGCTGAGAATATATGTGTGAAAATTAGTTTCATGTTTTTAACTTCCATCTGAATGGCTTAACTATTGCTGAGAACTTTGCAGAATCAATTGTGCCGAGTTTAATTTTGTAACAAAATTCTAGAATTCTAAAATTCTTCTAGAAACCATAATGAGGCTTTTCAAATAATTGCTCCAGGGTTTCATTTTTAAAATCCCAGTTTTTTCTCTTTTCTGTTACTTCAGTATATCCAAACAGAAATGTTAGATGTTTAAAATAAAAACCTGACATTTGTAATACTTCAAATATGTCTGATATATAATGTTGATGGGTAATACATTGCATTAGTTCTTATAAAGATGCATAATCAAACTTTGTAAAAAGTATTTGCTTAAATATCAAATTTCTTTCATTTTGACTGCAGTATAAAACTTGAAATAGAGGCACTGAACAGTAAGTTCCCCTCAGTACGAGAGAAATATATATTTATATATTATGCTGTTTCAAAAACAGCAATGGCTGCAGCCCTAAACACATCTATTCAGGGATAAATCCTAATGAGAAAAGTAGTAAGTTATTTCTAAATAAGAACCAACATTACTGATTTGCAAGTCATCTTTTTCTGTTTATCCTTAGACTTCATTAAGTGCAACATTTATAGCAACAGAGTCCTTTTTCTTAATGAAAAATCTACTGCCAAGATTAGCTTCTCTTTCAAAAACAAATAAAGAATATGCCACCATTATATTTTATTGTAAACCCCTTTAAACTACCATATCAAATTCTTCATCTATCATCTCATTAATATCATTCTAAATGTTAAAGGTCAATGTTTTTTTCTTGATAATTAAATATCAGCAGGTATCCTCTTATAACTTGGACAATTCCCAGTTAAAGTTCATATAGTCTCTTATTGAGACAGAATATAAGCTGTAAATGCTAAACTGTGGAAAGCTATTCCAACAGTGAGTTGATTGGATATTCCTTAGCCTCTTCTTAGAAAGACTGTCCAAGAATCTCAACAACTGAAGACATGAGTACCCTCTTTGTCATCTTCAGCTTCTCCACTTAACTGAATACTGCTAGAGAGATATTTATTTCTAGATCCTAGAGTTGAATTCAGCACTATGGGATTACTAAATACAAGAGGCTGTGTGAAAGGATTAACCATTTCTGAATCAGAGTCACTAGACTCTGTTCCACTGCTTGTAGACCCTTCCGTCATTTGTATAGTAGACATACCCCTGGCGTACAAGGATTGCATGATGGGACTTTGTTTTGATGGTGCAGTTGCTGGCATACCATTTGCCATACTTTTGCCTTCTAAGGGGACCATTTTAACCATTTGCCTTTTACAAAACCTCTCTGCTGTATATTCTTGAGCTGGAGTTGAAGATCCTTGGCTCAAAATAAATGGATCTGTTTCAGATTTGTTACAAGCATTCTTACATCTTTGCAATGGGGGTCTTTGCAAAACTGGGGAAAACCTGGTATAATTATGGTAGCTAAAAGTATGTCCATCATTATTTTTCCTCTTCGCCCTACATTCTTCAGAGATTTGAGTACCTGGCCTACCAATATTCATGAGGGGACTTGATTTTTTGCTGCTCGAATGCAAGGGAGTAGCCAGTGGACTACGGATATCTGGGCCATTAAACATTTCTTCAACCAGTGTACTATGCTGTGGGAATCTGAGATTCTCACCAGGAGAAAAGGAGATATTACCAGAGCTGTTATCAGTGCAGTCTTCCATGACCTTGTAGAATGCCTTTATAGGGGAGGCAGAGGATTCATTGTATCTATTTTTATTATGATTTTCACCCCTACAATCAACATAAACTCCACTGGTCAAATCACCCTCATAATTGTCATTTGTTTGGGAATGTGACTGACTCATTTGCCCTCTGAGGAGATCGTACTCGCTATCTACATCACTGCAGTCAATAAAAGGTATTGATGTGCTACTGCCATGAGTAGCTCTGGATGCAGGACCTGTGCTTGGCTGCTGTGTCTGAGATCTGCTGAGCTGTGACCTGTCCTTTACGACCTCCTCTTCCTCCTCCATCGTTGCCATTGTAGTACCATCTATCCCCTGGCCTTCCTTAGAGCTTTTTTTCTGGGAAGGAATTGTGTGTGGTCCACCATCTTCCACTGAAATTTTTAATTCCTTTCCCTGTTGGCAGCTTTGCACAACCAGGGAATCAGCACCATCTCCATAGGTAAAACTAGAACTCTGGAAAGAGAAAGGAAGAAATGTGATACAAGAGGCAATAAATTATCATTAATCTTTATAGCAACTGTTTTACAAATTCAACATAAATAGGACTCTCTTCAATATAAGAAACTCTTTATTTTCACCTGCCCCCCCCCCATTAAAACCACCTTGGATATTACATCTAGGGCAGGGGTGTCAAACTCGCAACGTCACGTGACGTGTCGAGATGTATTGTGACTTTTTTGCCATTGCCGGCAATGGGGTGAGGCGCGGTTTCGCTATGATGCATCCGGCCTGTGGGCTGGCAGTTTGACACCCCTGATCTAGGGTGTTCATTCCCTAGTCTTTCTTTCTGTAATATCTTAGTCCTTTCCATAA